>NW_026891290.1:0-26355 GCF_015708825.2 Lethenteron reissneri | reverse complement strand
TGCTTCTTTACCAGCACCGCCGCCACTGCCAACACCGCCGGAGGGGGGCGGCAGCGAGAGAGAGGAGGCTTCTCGGTGGGGGAGGTGGGGGGAGGTGGCGGTGTTGGTGGTGGTGATGGTGGCGGGTGGCGGCGGTGGTGTTGGCGGTGGTGGTTGTGGTGTTGGCGGGTGGCGGTGGTGGCGGTGGTGGTGGTGTTGTTTGGCGGTGGGGTGTTGTTGGCGGTGGTGGCGGTGGTGGCGGCAGTGGCGGTGCTGGTGTTGGGCGGTGGTGGTTGTGGTGTTGGCGGTGGTGTTGGTGGGTTGTGGTGTTGCCGTTGGTGGCGGTGATTGCCAGCAACCTGACAAGTGGCGGTGGCGTGGTGTGGGCGGCTGGGAAGCTGCGCTCAATATTCACGCTGCTCGTTGAGTGTGAGGAGGACGACCATGTGAGACCACGAGTGGGGCGGCACGGGGGGACAAGGATATGTGTCTGTGTGTGTGTAGGTCGACTCAGCCTCAAATGTGTAAACATCGCTGCTAGGGCGACAAAGGGCGTGATGTTGGCCACCGACCCCCTCGTGTGCCGTGCCGGCCTTTACAGGTGCTACTCGCTCACAGCACTTGCTCCTACAGTCTGTTAAGGCTACACGGGGGATTTTTGTCTGTGAGGCAGTCGCCCTCCAACAACAACGGAGGGCGGAGGAGCGACGCTCACAACAACGAGCGGAGCGCCGGGTGGCTAAAGCACAGCAAGTTGGCACAGTAGGGGGCACAGGTGGTGCATCAGCCAGTCATCTCGGTCATCTCAGTTGACCCGTGGCACCTGGGTTTGCCCCTTGACCTCCTGCCAGTGGGCGTTTGACACTTCACGTGGCCTCAAGGTGCACATGGTCTGGCGAATGGCGGTTGTTTGTGCATCTCCTCACCTCCCCGTGCCCCTACAGGTGCTTGCGTCTGCATGCGAGATGTTGCAAGTCCTCAGCTCCAGCCATGCTGGTGCATTGGCATTTAGCAACAATGGAAGCCTCGCGGCCTTAGCCAGCCTGCTGGGACGCACTCACAACCCTCAAGCCCTGGAGAAGATCACCAGTAGCAACCCACCCACACTCACCACCCACACTCACCACCACCCACACTCACCACCCACACTCACCACCCACACTCACCACCACCCACACTCACCATCCACACTCACCACCACCCACACTCACTACCCACACTCACCACCACCCACACTCACCACCCACACTCACCACCCACACTCACCACCCACACTCACCATCCACACCACCCACACTCACCACCCACACTCACCACCCACGCTCACCCCACGCTCACCACCCACGCTCACCACCCACGCTCACCACCCACGCTCACCACCCACGCTCACCACCCACGCTCACCACCCACGCTCACCAGCCACGCTCACCACCCACGCTCACCAGCCACGCTCACCAGCCACGCTCACCACCCACGCTCACCAGCCACGCTCACCACCCACGCTCACCACCCCACCACCCACGCTCACCAGCCACGCTCACCACCCACGCTCACCAGCCACGCTCACCACCCACGCTCACCACCCACACTCACCACCCACGCTCACCAGCCACGCTCACCACCCACGCTCACCACCCACCCTCGCCACCCACACTCACCACCCACGCTCACCACCCACGCTCACCACCCACGCTCACCACCCACACTCGCCACCCACCCTCGCCACCCACACTCACCACCCACGCTCACCACCCACCCTCGCCACCCACACTCACCACCCACACTCACCACCCACACTCACCACCACCCACACTCACCACCCACGCTCACCACCCACGCTCACCACCCACGCTCACCACCCACGCTCACCATCCACGTTCACCACCCACCCTCGCCACCCACACTCACCACCCACACTCACCACCCACGCTCACCACCCACGCTCACCATCCACACTCACCACCCACACTCACCACCCACACTCACCACCCACACTCACCACCCACACTCACCACCCACGCTCACCACCCACCCTCGCCACCCCTACCCCAGGCACGCTGTGGAACCTGTCGTGCCACGAGTCTCTGAGGGCTGCGCTGGTGGAGCTTTGCCTCCCGGCGCTGGTGGAGCACGTGCTGGTGCCAGAGAGCGGCTGGAGGAGCAACTTTGGAGACTCGCCCGCCTCAACCTCCCCCACCCGGCTCGTCCGCCTCGCCTTCCGCGGCGTTCTGCAACGCCTTGACGTGCCTACGGTAAGGGGCGGTGATTTCGTGGTGGACGCGACGGGGAACGCCGCGGTTGACGCGACGTCACGCGGTGGACGCGACGGGGAACGTCGGGGGTTCACGTCACGGCGGTGACATTGCAGGGAGTTGAGCTCGGCAGATCCGGACGGACGGCTGAGCACGTGGAAGGGCGAGGGGCTGGTGGACTGCGTGCTGCGCTTCGTCCGCTCGGCACTGAGAGGACGCAACATCGAGACCAAGGTGACCCCCACAGCGCGATGGGTAGCGGTGGTGTAGCGGTTAGCGCTACGCTGCTCTATGAACCCGGCGGCGGGTCCAAGTGTGTCGAGTCCAACTCGGTCGCAGACGTTGTCTTGGGAGCAACACTCTTCAGCGACACAACACAAGCTACACTTGGGTGTTGACCGCGTGACTAGAGGCTTCTTCAACCCGATGCGGATCTTCATCGCCAGCAACACGAAGAACCCCGAGCCCCTCACTCTTTGGTCTGCATCAGCAGCAGGCCACGCTTTCCCGCCCGTTGACAGACACTTGCGTGGCGTCCGAAACGTCGTGATTTAATTTAGTTTTAATTTTATTTTATTTTTCACCTACGTGACTTTACCGAAAACACCAAAGAGTATGAATCATCGCAGTCGCGAAAACTTCAGATCTACAACCCCTCGCCCCGCCCACCTTCTAGATCTCTCCGGCTCTTTCCCGAAGGCTCCCGAGGGCTCTTGTAGACCATGTGACCGCCCAGCGGCCCCCCGTCCACTGGTGGCCCCCTCCAATATCATCCGGTGACGTGTCGGCAGGTCAACCGGCGCATCGTGCCCCAACGTAACCCTGGCTGGCTGACGCTCCCTCTCGCTCCCTCGCCGGGAGCCCGCACCGCACGCCGTACGTGGTGCCTCCACGCTGACCAGCGCTCACCCAGGCCCCGCTAGGGCTGGCGGTACTACGCCCAGTGAGCGGGCTGCACGTAATGCCAACACATCATCCGCCGTGGCTTCGTAAGCCCGGCACCACACAGTGACAATCGCAGTCACTACACAAGCAAGAACATCTGCTGGACTACATAGTGACGGATCAGCGGATGCGGGCCCATGTCCTTGACACCAGGATCTACCGTGGAGCTGATCTGCCCTCTGACCATCGACTTGTCATCTGCAAGATGCGCCTGCCATTCTTCCACTCCGGTGGTGGGTGTACACCCAGGACCCCATTCCAACCTAAGGTGGCCTGGTCTCAGCTGATGAAAGTTGCAAGCGAGAATTTCATCATCGCTTGCGGCTGGGGTTGGCATTGTCCCCCACTCCTCATGTCGAGGGTAAATGGGCGAGGTTTAGGACTGTGGCTCATGCAGCTGCAATGGCTGCTTTGGGTACACGGTCCAGACCTCCCCAGAGACCCTGGCTGACAGAGGAGGTGTTTAGGCTGGCTGAAAAAAGGCGACAGGCCCACTCTCATCGGCTTCAGTATCCCACATCAGAGAATGAGGCGGTTTACCGCAGCCTTCGCTCGGAGGTTCGGAGAGCCGTGAGGCGCTGCAAGGATGGTTGGTGGCGTCAGGTTCCTGAAGAGATGAAGTCTGCCTCAATGGCCCGCGATCACAAATCGCTGTTTAATTCCATCAAAAAAGTGACCTGCAGCACCACACCTATTACCATCATTAAGGGAAAGAACGGTGATCCAATCTCCGACCCCTAGGAACAGGTTTGCAGATTTGCTGAGCATTTCTGTGAGGTCCTGGGAGAGGGGAACTCCCCCAGCCTGCAAAACATTGTGGGACAAAGAGAGGATAGCCCTGCTGAGGCTGCGGTGCCTCATTGTTTGAAGAGGAAGTCACCCCCTGTAAGTGGCTGGCTGAGCTGCCATCTAAGGAAGTACTCAAAGCGATCCAGAGCCTGAGACCAGGAAAGGCACCGGGCAGAGATGATCTCTCAAGAGAAATGCTGAGGGAGGGTGGCGTTTGTGCACAGACTGCCCTATATGACATCATAACAACAGTCTGGACTACTGGACGGTTCCGCAGGATTGGAAGGATGCCCTGGTAGTCCCCCTCTTGAAGAAGGGCGACCCTGCACAGACTAACAACTACAGGGGCATCTCACTCCTCAGTGTGCCGGGAAAGGTCCTGGCAAGGATTATTCAACATCGCCTTGCTAGACACGCTGAGGAGAGGCTTGCGGAGCCCCAATGCAGTTTCAGGAAAGGACGGTCCTGCACAGATGCCATATTTTCTGTCCGTCTGCTACAGCAGAGGTGTAGGAAATTCCAACAAGACCTACATCTCTGCTTTATTGACCTGGTCAAGGCCTATGATATCATCAGTAGGCCTGGGCTCTGGGTTGTTCTTCGTGCTTTCGGAGTCCCTGACCCTTTGCTCACGATCATTAAGGACCTTCATGATGGTGAGCGGGCCCGGGTAAAACTACGTGGCCGGGGTGTGGACAGGGATGTCCTCTGGCTCCCGCATTATTTAACATCTATTTCGGCCGCGTAGTTTGTGAAGCCTTCAATAGCTGTACTGGTGATGATGATGGTGATGATGGTGATGATGATGGTGATATGCGTGTGTGTATATCTGCGTGTGTGTGTATACCTGCGTGTGTGTGTGCATGTATGTATGCGTGCGTGTGTGTATGTATGTGCGTGTGTCTGCGTGTGTGTGTGCGTGTATGTATGCGTGCGTGTGTGTGTATGTATCTGCGTGTGTGTATGTGTGTGTGTATGTATGTGCATGTGTGTGTGTGCGTGTGTATGTATGTATGCGTGTGTGTGTATGTATGTGTGCGTGTGTGTATGTGTGTGTGTGTATGTACATGTGTGGGTATGTGTGTGTGTATGTGTGTATGTATGTATATATGTGTGTGTGTATGTGTGTGTGTGTATGTTCGTGTATGTGCGTGCGTGTATGTGCGTGTGCGTGTGTATGTATGTGTGTGTATGTATGTGCGTGCGTGTATGTGCGTGTGTGTGTCTGCCTGGAGAGCGGTAGTGTAGCGGTTAGCGCGCTGCGCTATGAATCCGGCGACCCGGGTTCGATTCCTGCTCACGGCCAACACCAGTGACGATTATCTGAACCGGTCCCGGGCCTCCCCTAGGTCGACTCAGCCTCAAATGAGTACCTGGTGCGGTGTGTAAACATCACCACTGGGGAGACAAAGGCGGTCGGACGTGGTGCCACCCCCTCTTGCGCAACTAACAACACTCGCCCCTACGACCCGTCACGGCTACGCAGGGGAGCTTTGGTTGCGTCTGCCTCCGTATCCGCAGGCGGTGGAGGATGCAGTCTGTGTCCTGCACCAGCTGAGCGTCCACATGCTGCACAACGTGCCGCACTGCGGAGACTCAAGGCTGGGGGGGGGCAGCTGGGGGGGAGCTGCCAGCCACAGCTCCACCCTGAAGACAGGTGGACACTGTGACCCCCTCACTCCCCCCCTCACTCCC
This sequence comes from Lethenteron reissneri, assembly GCF_015708825.2. Classification (NCBI taxonomy): domain Eukaryota; kingdom Metazoa; phylum Chordata; class Hyperoartia; order Petromyzontiformes; family Petromyzontidae; genus Lethenteron; species Lethenteron reissneri. The sequence continues at coordinate 20,695 of NW_026891290.1, read as the reverse complement.
TCCCCCCTCACTCGCTCCCTCTCACTCCCTCCCCTCACTCCCTCCCCCCTCACTCCATCCCCCTCACTCCACCCCCTCACTCCATCCCCCTCACTCCATCCCCTCACTCCATCCCCCTCACTCCATCCCCCTCACTCCACCCCCCTCACTCCCTCCCCTCACTCCCATCCCCCTCACTCCATCCCCCTCACTCCCCCCCTCATTCCTCCCCCCCTCACTACCCCTCCCTCCCCCCCTTCCCTGTGTGTATAGTGTAGTGTACAGTGTAGTGTATGGTATAGTGTATAGTGTAGTGTATAGTGTAGTGTATGTATAGTGTAGTGTATAGTGTAGTGTACAGTGTAGTGTATAGTGTAGTGTGTGATAGTGTAGTGTATAGTGCAGTGTGTGATAGTGTAGTGTATAGTGTAGTGTAGTGTATAATGTAGTGTATAGTGCAGTGTGTGATAGTGTAGTGTACGATGTGCGTGTGTATGTGTAGACACCGTGTGTGTGTGTAGACACACCGTGTGTGTGTGTAGACACACCGTGTGTGTGTGTAGACACACCGTGTGTGTGGACACACCGTGTGTGTGGACACACCGTGTGTGTGGACACACCGTGTGTGTAGACACACCGTGTGTGTGTGTAGACACACCGTGTGTGTGTGTAGACACACCGTGTGTGTGTAGACACACCGTGTGTGTGTGTAGACACACCGTGTGTGTGTGTAGACACACCGTGTGTGTGTGTAGACACACCGTGTGTGTGTGTAGACACACCGTGTGTGTGTGTAGACACACCGTGTGTGTGTGTAGACACACCGTGTGTGTGTGTAGACACACCGTGTGTGTGTGTAGACACACCGTGTGTGTGTGTAGACACACCGTGTGTGTGTGTAGACACACCGTGTGTGTGTGTAGACACACCGTGTGTGTGTGTAGACACGTGTGTGTGTGTAGACACACGTGTGTGTGTAGACACACCGTGTGTGTGTGTAGACACACCGTGTGTGTGTAGACACCGTGTGTGTGTAGACACCCGTGTGTGTGTAGACACCCGTGTGTGTGTGTAGACACCCGTGTGTGTGTGTAGACACCGTGTGTGTGTGTAGACACCGTGTGTGTGTAGACACACCGTGTGTGTGTAGACACACCGTGTGTGTGTAGACACCCGTGTGTGTGTGTAGACACACCGTGTGTGTGTGTAGACACCCGTGTGTGTGTGTGTAGACACCGTGTGTGTGTGTGTAGACACACCGTGTGTGTGTAGACACACCGTGTGTGTGTAGACACCGTGTGTGTGTAGACACACCGTGTGTGTAGACACACCGTGTGTGTGTGTCTACACACACCGTGTGTGTAGACAGACACCGTGTGTGTGTGTACACCGTGTGTGTGTGTAGACACACCGTGTGTGTGTGTAGACACCGTGTGTGTGTAGACACACCGTGTGTGTGTAGACACACCGTGTGTGTGTAGACACACCGTGTGTGGTAGACACACCGTGTGGGTGTGTAGACACACCGTGTGTGTGTGTAGACACACCGTGTGTGTGTAGACCACCGTGTGTGTGTAGACACACCGTGTGTGGTGTGTAGACACCCGTGTGTGTGTAGACACACCGTTGTGTGTAGACACACCGTGTGTGTGTGTAGACACACCGTGTGTGTGTAGACACACCGTGTGTGTGTGTAACACACCGTGTGTGTGTGTAGACACACCGGGTGTGTGTGTAGACACACCCGTGTGGTGTGTAGACACACCGTGTGTGTGTGTAGACACACCGTGTGTGTGTAGACACACCGTGTGTGTGTAGACACACCGTGTGGTGTGTAGACACACCGTGTGTGTGTGTGTAGACACACCGTTGTGTGGTGTGTAGACACCGTGTGTGTGTAGACACACCGTGTGTGTGTGTGAGACACACCGTGTGTGTGGTGTGTAGACACACCGTGTTGTGTGTGTAGACACACCGTGTGTTGTGTGTAGACACACCGTGTGTGTGTGTAGACCACCGTGTGTGTGGTGTAGACACACCGTGTGTGTGTGTGTAGACACACCGTGGTGTGGTGTGTAGACACACCGTGTGTGTGTGTAGACACCCGTGTGTGTGTGTAGACACACCGTGTGTGTGTGTAGACACACCGTGTGTGTGTGTAGACACCCGTGTGTGTGTGTAGACACCCGTGTGTGTGTGTAGACACACCGTGTGTGTGTGTAGACACACCGTGTGTGTGTGTGTAGACACCCGTGTGTGTGTGTGTAGACACCGTGTGTGTGTGTAGACACACCGTGTGTGTGTAGACACACCGTGTGTGTGTGTGTGTAGACACACCGTGTTCCTGTCCGCCTTGCTCCGCGCCGTAACGAGGCCTACGCCTGCAGGCTGGGAGCTGCTGTACCAGGCCGACACAGTCAGCTGCTACGTGTCGCTGCTGCAGCAGTCGCACAACGTGCTCGTGCTGCAAGCGGCAACACGCTCCATCTACACGCTGGCCAGCGGAGACACCCAGGTGACGCTCCCTAGCAACGCTCCCTAGCAACGCTCCCCAGCACCGCTCCCTAGCAACGCTCCCTAGCAACGCTCGCTAGCAACGCTCCCTAGCAACGCTCTATAGCAACGCTTCCTAGCAACGCTCCCTAGCAACGCTCCCTAGCAACGCCCACTGTTTGACTGTCTGCGTGGTGATGGTGTTGCGTTGCCGTGCGCCGTCGTGAGCAGTGGTCGGCGTTGTCCCGCACGGCCGTGGCTCACAACGGGGGGCTGCCCTGCCTCCTGGAGCAGCTGCGGAGCGGGAGGAGCAGGAGGAGCGGCGACGACGAGCGCCGTCTGCTGGCGTACACCTCGGTGCACGCGCTGCGGGTCCTCGCTCGCAATGACCCCAACAACCAGCGCCTCATCGGTGAGATGCGGGGGGGTAGGAGGGAGGGAGGTGGTGATGGTGGTGGTGGTGGTGATGGTGGTGGTGATGGTGGTGGTGGTGATAGTGGTGGTGGTGATGGTGGTGATGGTGGTGATGGTGGTGGTGGTGATGGTGGTGGTGATGGTGGTGGTGGTGATGGGGTGATGGTGGGGATGGTGATAGTGGTGATGGTGGTGGTGATAGTGGTGATGGTGGTGGTGATAGTGGTGATAGTGGTGATAGTGGTGATAAAGTGATGAAGGTGGCGATGGAGGTGGCGATGGAGGTGGCGATGAAGTGGCGATGAGTGGCGATGGAAGTGGCGATGGAGGTGGCGATGGAGGTGGCGATGGACGGTGGAGAGGAGGTGCGATGGAGGTGGCGATGGAGTGGTGATGGAGGTGGCGATGAAGTGGCGATGAAGTGGCGATGGAGGTGGCGATGAAGTCGTGATGGAGGTGGCGATGAAGTGGCGATGAAGTGCGATGGAGTGGCGATGGAGGTGGCGATGGAGGTGGCGATGGAGGTGGCGATGGAGGTGGCGATGGAGGTGTGGAGAGTGGCGATGAGTGGCGATGAAGTCTAGTGCGATGGAGGGGCGATGAAGTCGTGATGGAGGTGGCGATGAAGTGGCGAAGTGAAGTGGCGATGGGTGGAGGAGTGGCGATGAGTGGCTGGAGGTGGCGATGGAGGTGGCGATGGAGTGGCGATGGAGGTGGCGATGAAGTGGCGATGAGTGGCGATGGAGGTGGCGATGAAGTCGTGGAGGTGGCGATGGAGGTGGCGATGAAGTGGCGATGGAGGTGGCGATGAAGTGGCGATAAGTGGCGATGAGTGGCGATGAAGTGGCGATGGAGGTGGCGATGAAGTGGCGATGAAGTGGCGATGAAGTGGCGATGGAGGTGGCGATGAAGTGGCGATGGAGGTGGCGATGGAGGTGGCGATGGAGGTGGCGATGAAGTGGCGATGAGGTGGCGATGGAGGTGGCGATGAAGTGGCGATGGAGGTGGCGATGGAGGTGGCGATGGAGGTGGCGATGGAGGTGGCGATGGAGGTGGCGATGAAGTGGCGATGGAGGTGGCGATGAAGTGGCGATGGAGGTGGCGATGGAGGTGGCGATGGAGGTGGCGATGAAGTCGCGATGAAGTGGCGATGGAGGTGGCGATGAAGTGGTGATGGAGGTGGCGATGGAGGTGGCGATGAAGTGGCGATGGAGGTGGCGATGAAGTGGCGATGGAGGTGGCGATGGAGGTGGCGATGGAGGTGGCGATGAAGGTGGCGATGGAGGTGGCGATGAAGTGGCGATGGAGGTGGCGATGGAGGTGGCGATGGAGGTGGCGATGAAGTGGCGATGGAGGTGGCGATGAGGTGGCGATGGAGGTGGCGATGGAGGTGGCGATGAAGTGGCGATGGAGGTGGCGATGAAGTGGCGATGGAGTGGCGATGGAGGTGGCGATGAAGTGGCGATGGAGGTGGCGATGGAGGTGGCGATGGAGGTGGCGATGGAGGTGGCGATGAAGTGGCGATGGAGGTGGCGATGGAAGTGGCGATGGAGGTGGCGATGAAGTGGCGATGGAGGTGGCGATGGAGGTGGCGATGGAGGTGGCGATGAAGTGGCGATGGAGGTGGCGATGGAGGTGGCGATGAAGTGGCGATGGAGGTGGCGATGGAGGTGGCGATGAAGTGGCGATGGAGGTGGCGATGGAGGTGGCGATGAAGTGGCGATGAAGTGGCGATGGAGGTGGCGATGGAGTGGCGATGAGTGCGATGAGGTGGCGATGAAGTGGCGATGAAGTGGCGATGGAGGTGGCGATGGAGGTGGCGATGGAGTGGCGATGGAGGTGGCGATGAGGTGGCGATGAAGTGGCGATGGAGGTGGCGATGAAGTGGCGATGGAGGTGGCGATGGAGGTGGCGATGGAGGTGGCGATGAAGTGGCGATGAAGTGGCGATGGAGGTGGCGATGAAGTGGCGATGGAGGTGGCGATGGAGGTGGCGATGAAGTGGCGATGGAGGTGGCGATGAAGTGGCGATGGAGGTGGCGATGGAGGTGGCGATGGAGGTGGCGATGAAGGTGGCGATGGAGGTGGCGATGAGGCGATGGAGGTGGCGATGGAGGTGGCGATGGAGGTGGCGATGGAGGTGGCGATGAAGTGGCGATGGAGGTGGCGATGAAGTGGCGATGAAGTGGCGATGGAGGTGGCGATGAAGTGGCGATGGAGTGGCGATGAAGTGGCGATGGAGGTGGCGATGAGGTGGCGATGAAGTGGCGATGGAGGTGGCGATGGAGTGGCGATGGAGGTGGCGATGAAGTGGCGATGGAGGTGGCGATGGAGGTGGCGATGGAGGTGGCGATGGTGGCGATGGAGGTGGCGATGAAGTGGCGATGGAGGTGGCGATGGAGGTGGCGATGAAGTGGCGATGAAGTGGCGATGAAGTGGCGATGGAGGTGGCGATGGAGGTGGCGATGAAGTGGCGATGGAGTGGCGATGGAGGTGGCGATGAAGTGGCGATGAAGTGGCGATGGAGGTGGCGATGGATGGTGGCGATGGAGGTGGCGATGAGTGGCGATGGAGGTGGCGATGGAGGTGGCGATGAAGTGGCGATGGAGGTGGCGATGGAGGTGGCGATGAAGTGGCGATGAAGTGGCGATGGAGGTGGCGATGGAGGTGGCGATGAAGTGGCGATGGAGGTGGCGATGGAGGTGGCGATGAAGTGGCGATGAAGTGGCGATGGAGGTGGCGATGAAGTGGCGATGGAGGTGGCGATGAAGTGGCGATGGAGGTGGCGATGGAGGTGGCGATGAAGTGGCGATGAGTGGCGATGGAGGTGGCGATGAGGTGGCGATGGAGGTGGCGATGAGTGGCGATGGAGGTGGCGATGAGTGGCGATGGAGGTGGCGATGAAGTGGCGATGGAGGTGGCGATGAGAAGTGGCGATGGAGGTGGCGATGAAGTGGCGATGGAGGTGGCGATGAGGTGGCGATGGAGGTGGCGATGAGTGGCGATGAGTGGCGATGGAGGTGGCGATGGAGGTGGCGATGAAGTGGCGATGGAGGTGGCGATGGAGGTGGCGATGAAGTGGCGATGAGTGGCGATGAAGTGGCGATGGAGGTGGCGATGGAGGTGGCGATGAAGTGGCGATGGAGGTGGCGATGAAGTGGCGATGAAGATGGCCTGGAGTGGCGATGAAGGTGGGCGATGGAGGTGGCGATGAAGTGGCGATGAAGTGGGAGTGGAGGTGGCGATGGAGGTGGTCGAGGAGGTTGCGATGAGTGGCGATGGAGGGTGGCGATTGAGGTGGCGATGGAGTGGTGGCGATGAAGTGGCGATGGAGGTGGCGATGAAGTGGCGATGAAGTGGCGATGGAGTGGGCCGATGGAGGTGGCGATGGAGTGGTGGCGATGAAGTGGCGATGGAGGGTGGCGATGAAGTGGCGATGAAGTGGCGATGAAGTGGCGATGGAGGTGGCGATGGAGGTGGCGATGAAGTGGCGATGAAGTGGCAGGAGGTGGCGATTGAGGTGGCGATGGAAGGTGGCGATTGAAGTGGCGATGGAGGTGGCGAATGAAGTGGCGCTTGGAGGTGGCGATTGGAGGTGGTGATGGAGGTGGCGATGGAGGTGGCGATGAAGTGGCGATGGAGGGTGGCGATGGACGGTGGCGATGGAGGTGGCGATGGAGGTGGCGATGAAGTGGCGATGGAGGTGGCGATGGAGGTGGCGATGGAGGGTGGCGATTGAAGTGGTGATGGAGGTGGCGATGGAGGTGGCGATGGAGGTGGCGATGAAGTGGTGATGGAGGTGGCGATGGATGGGTGGCGATGGAGGTGGCGATGAAGTGGCGATGAAGTGGCGATGGAGGTGGCGATGAAGTGGCGATGGAAGGTGGCGATGGAGGTGCGATGGAGGTGGCGATGAAGTGGCGATGGAGGGTGGCGATGGAGGTGGCGATGAAGTGGCGATGAAGTGGCGATGGAGTGGCGATGGAGGTGGCGATGGAGGTGGCGATGAAGTGGCGATTGAAGGTGGCGATGGAGGAGGCGATGGAGGTGGCGATGAAGTGGCGATGAAGTGGCGATGGAGGGTGGCGATGGATGGTGGCGATGGAGTGGCGATGAAGTGGCGATGGATGGGTGGCGTGATGGAGTGTGGTGGCGATGAAGTGGCGATGGAGGTGGCGATGAAGTGGCGATGGTAGGTGGCGATGGAGGTGGCGATGGAGGTGGCGATGGAGGTGGCGATGAAGTGGCGATGGAGGTGGCGATGGGGTGGCGATGGAGGTGGCGATGAAGTGGCGATGAAGTGGCGATGGAGGTGGCTATGGAGGTGGCGATGAAGTGGCGATGGAGGTGGCGATGAAGTGGCGATGGAGGTGGCGATGGAGGTGGCGATGGAGGTGGCGATGGAGGTGGCGATGAAGTGGCGATGGAGGTGGCGATGGAGGTGGCGATGGAGGTGGCGATGAAGTGGCGATGGAGGTGGCGATGGAGGTGGCGATGAAGTGGCGATGAAGTGGCGATGGAGGTGGCGATGAAGTGGCGATGAAGTGGCGATGGAGGTGGCTATGGAGGTGGCGATGAAGTGGCGATGGAGGTGGCGATGAAGTGGCGATGGAGGTGGCGATGGAGGTGGCGATGGAGGTGGCGATGGAGGTGGCGATGAAGTGGCGATGAAGTGGCGATGGAGGTGGCGATGGAGGTGGCGATGGAGGTGGCGTAAGTGGCGATGGAGGTGGCGATGGAGGTGGTGATGAAGTGGCGATGGAGGAGTGGCGATGGAGGTGGCGATGGAGGTGGCGATGGAGGTGGCGATGGAGGTGGCGATGGAGGTGGCGATGGAGGTGGCGATGGAGGGTGGCGATGGAGGTGGCGATGGAGGTGGCGATGAAGTGGCGATGAAGTGGCGATGGAGGTGGCGATGGAGGTGGCGATGAAGTGGCGATGGAGGTGGCGATGGAGGTGGCGATGAAGTGGCGATGGAGGTGGCGATGCAGGTGGCGATGGAGGTGGCGATGCAGGTGGCGATGGAGGTGGCGATGAAGTGGCGATGGAGGTGGCGATGGAGGGGGCGATGAAGTGGCGATGGAGGTGGCGATGGAGGTGGCGATGGAGGTGGCGATGAAGTGGCGATGGAGGTGGCGATGGAGGGTGGCGATGAAGTGGCGATGAAGTGGCGATGGAGGTGGCGATGGAGGTGGCGATGAAGTGGCGATGAAGTGGCGATGGAGGTGGCGATGGAGGTGGCGATGGAGGTGGCGATGAAGTGGCCATGAAGTGGCGATGGAGGTGGCAATGGAGGTGGCGATGAAGTGGCGATGAAGTGGCGATGGAGGTGGCGATGGAGGTGGCGATGAAGTGGCGATGAAGTGGCGATGAAGGTGGCGATGGAGTGGCGATGGAGGTGGCGATGGAGGTGGCGATGGGAGTGGCGATGGAGTCCGCTCACCACCGTCTCTGCGCGCTCCCCAGGGCTGCACAATGGCGTGAGGATCCTCACCGCGATGCTGCCTGACGCTGCCGAGGCAGGCGGCGGTGGCGGCGGTGGCGATGGTGGCGATGGTGGCGAGGCCTCGTGGCTGGGCGAGGAGGGGCTGTCGGCAGTGCTCTGGGCGCTGACGGCGCTGGTCTCTGGCAGCGTCGCCAACGCTCAGCGGCTGCATCGCGGCGGTGGCATCAGGCGCATCGTGGCCATCCGCACCAGCCGGTGAGCGGGGCGGGGGTGGGGGAACGATCCACGGTCAACCACGCACACTCACCACCCACGCTCACCAGCCACACTCACCAGCCACACTCACCACGCACACTCACCACGCTCACCACCCACCCTCACTATCCACACACTCCAAGCTCACCACTCACGCTCACCACCCACACTCACCACCAACCCTCACCACCCACACTCACCACCCACCCTCACTATCCACACTCACCACCCACCCTCACTATCCACACTCACCACACACACTCACCAGGCACACTCACCACCCACACTCACCACGCTCGCCACTCTCACCACCCACACTCACCACGCACACTCACCACGCACACAAAGATCTTTGTCTTTGTGTCTGTGTGTATCTGTGTGTGTCTAGGTCGACTCAGCCTCCCACCCCCTCGTGTGCCGTTCCGGCCTTCACAGGTGCTCGCTAACAGCACTCGCCCCTAAAGTCTGTTACAGGCTACACGGGGGATCTTTGTCTTTGTGCGTGTGTTGGTGCTGTGTCAGGACGGCGTGCAGCCAGGACCTCTTTGCAGCGAGGGCTTTGCTCACCGTTCTCTGGGCTCACCACGACCTCCGCGCCAGCTACAAGAAGTGTGGCGGCTGGGACAAGGAGCACTTCTTGTCACCGAGATGCCACGAGCAGCAGCAGCGGCGCCGGCAGCAGCAGCAGCACGTGCACTCGCTGTGGCACCAGTGGCAGCTGTGCCAGCAGTGGCAGCTGTGGCAGCAGTGGCGCCAGTCGCAGCTGTAGTAGCAGAAGCAGCAGTAGCAGAAGCAGTAGTAGTAGTAGGGGTAGTGGCGGTAGTAGCAGTCCGCTCGGCGGACGCTGGCGTTCTCCTCTTGAATCTTGACTTGAAGCTTTCGTGCCTTGCAGGGATTTATGGGTCTGTCGGTCAGGTGGCGTGGGTAGGTTCAAGAAAATAACAAAAAACTACGACGTTTCGATGGCAACACAAGCGGTCGTCATCAGTGTTGCGATGGAAACGTCGCGTGTTTTTGTTATTTGCTTTGAACCTACACACGTGATGTTACCGACAGACCCCAAAGAATATGCTCTTCTTAACTTCGCTTGTTGATGTTGATGAAGATGTCGATGGTGCTGTTGTTGATTTTGTCGTTGATGTTTATGATGTTGTTATTGATTTTGATGATGTTGTTGAGGATGTTGATTTTGTTGTTAAAGATGTTGATGTCGTTCGACCGGTGGCTATGGGAACAATTACCCTAGGGGAGGCTAATTGACCCAACCCAGCCAAGGTGCGGGTCTGGACTCTGGCTTCCTCGGAACTCGCCCTCACAAGGACGTAGAGCCGGGAGTCCCAGAGTCCCACCACTGGCCCTCACAGCGTCCCGGCCCTTACAAGGACAAGCGGGACGAGGGGGTCCAGGGTCCTAAGCTGGCTGGCTGGCGGGTCTTGACCTGCGACTGGCCCTGATCGGCCAGGGAGCTGCCCTTTTATGCCTCGTGCCCAACGAGGGTTGGGGTTGTGTGCGCCCCCAGGTATCCCACAGAGCACACACAGCCCCCCTGTTGGTGGCACCAAGGGGCTTAAGCATCTGGGGTGCCTGGGATCCTAGCGCCTGGCGCCAAGGGGCTTCTCTGCCTAGGGTCCCAGAGCCCCCAGCAGCCCCTCCCCTCTTGGGCTGGCACAGTAGCCCCTCTCATGGCACTGCACCTGTAGTATAAATGGGCTGTTCTATGGCGACAGTGGGTGTACTATACACAAAGGCTCACTAGAGGGCACATTCCAGATGTGACGGAGCACGTGGCCCAGAAGGGGATGGCCACGTGATGTGGACCCAGAGTGTGACTGACGGGGGGGAGGGGGGGGGTGCGGAGTCCCCCCGTGGTTCTTCAACCGCGGGAAAGAAGTCGTCCACTTCCATCTTCGCTTTTCAGCCTCCGTACGCGTCGCCTGTTCCCGTCCCACCGTAGCGAAGGGGTTCCGCTCAAGCGGCGAGGTGGTTAGGGCCGGCGGCCACCACCTTACGTGGTTAGCCCGCGATGAGCGCAGTCGCTCGCAATGTGCTTGGTTCACCTGGGAACGTTGAATAGTGTTGGTTGTGTGAGAGATTAAAACTTGCTGCCTCCCAGTCTTGGCGTGCCCCTGATGAGAACCGACTGCATGTGCGTTGACTGTGTGGTAATGGGATGTTGTGGGCGGATGTTTTTTTTATCTGTACAAGGGAGATCGTTTAAACGCAGTTTTTGTGTACATCTGGTGCATAATGGTTGAATGATAGCTTTCAAACACTACGCAAAATTCATGCAGAACTGCTGTGATCCGCTGTGACACGGGGGAACACCAATATAGCTGCTGATCTTATTATCTGTGGGGCCATCTGCGAATCTTTACCTTCCAGCTAAAAGGAGCAAAATGACAGATAACCTCGCCAATAAGAGGATGAGAATACCGCGTGACTCTTCTTATCCGCGAGATATCTAAACGTGATTTCCCAATTTTATTTTATACTTTTCAGAAAAACAATATATACAACACCGTGTCACCTGATGTTCAGATTTGGCCACAGCTGTTCACAAACCGCATAGCCAACATCTTAAATGCCGTTTGTTTTGTCAATATAAATGGGAGCCGGCTGTTATGGTATAATAACGACGTGCGCCCGCTAAACTCAGGCCCTCCGATCCACCGATGGAGTGAGGAAATTTAACGAAAAAATGAAAACAGAAACTCACGCAAATTAAGAAGTTAGCTAAAGAAACAAAAAATGTGGGTTTCTTTAAATCAAAATCTCCCCCGATTCGTGCATTTATACGTTGGCCCAATGCGAAAGCCACGATGCCACAAAAAACGCAGTTTTAAGGAGATTGGACTCTCAATCAGAGGTCGCAACCGGGTACCCGATACCCGTACCCTACCCGATACCCGGCTACCCGTACCCGGCCGGGTACGGGTACCGTTTGCGACCCTGGTGCGGCCGGGTACGGGTACGGGTAGACCGTGAGTCACTGGTGAGTCACCGTTTGTCACCCATTTACCAACGTCTTGTCTCTTCTCACAATTCAAGTTCCTAGAATCAACCCACCCGCGCCTGCAACATGGCTTCATCCCAGAGGTCGCAATCGGGTACCCGTACCCTACCCGATACCCGGCCGGGTACAGGTATCGGGTAAGGAATCAAACCCCGTTTGCACCTCTGCTCTCAGTACTCTGGGTTACAAACCCAGCAGAGCTGAATCCCCCGAGCTACGAGGCTGAGTGCCGACGTGCCCCCCACACCGTCGCGTGCGCCGCGTGAGCGGGGTGCCCGCGCTCCGCCGCTCGGATCTTCACAAAGAGCACAGAGGGTCGCCGCGAGGGTGACACTCGCTCGCGCTAAACCCAAGCCGTGCGGCCGGTGCCGCCGCCGGCGCTCTGCCCGGGGGGCTCCTGGCGGGGCCTCGGCGTCGCCCTCAGCTCCGTCTGAAGTTCCCGCAACTCGTCACGGAGCTGACGCAATTCCCGCGGCGACATCATCGCTGCTGCTGCTGCGGGAACTGCCGTGGGGGGGTCCGGCTCGCCGGGATCTGCCACCCTAGAAACGAGTCGAATTTCAAGAGGAGTGTTTTCATTAACAACAATAAATATACACTCTCCATGATAGAGGATTTGTATGGGTTATATTGCGTGTATAATGTATAGTGCAATGTATAGTGTAGTGTGTAGTGTAGTAGTGTATAGTGTATAGTGTGTCGTGTATAGTGTGTCGTGTATAGTGTAGTGTATAGTGTGTAGTGTATAGTGTGTCGTGTATAGTGTGTCGTGTATAGTGTAGTGTAGTGTATAGTGTGTAGTGTATAGTGTAGTGTATAGTGTAGTAGTGTATAGTGTATAATGTAGTAGTGTGTAGTGTATAGTGTAGTGTATAGTGTAGTAGTGTATAGTGTAGTAGTGTATAGTGTGTAGTGTATAGTGGATAATGCGATCTAAACCCAAAAACCTTGATTATGAATAATAATAGTCAACGTCGTAATGTATGAGGAGCGGTGTGAGCGCTCCTCGCGAAACTCACCCGGTGCCGTTCCCGTCAGAGGAGGCCCCCGCCAGCGAGTGGTAACCCGGGGGCGCCAGCGACACTCGGCGACTGCCCTGGGCCACTGCCACCTTCACCCTGGAAGCCTCCAGCGTCGCGTGGGCCGCCTGTTTGCCCTCCGCGGATCTACATCACACACACACACGTCTATATACATTGCTGTGAACACATCACACTACACTATACACTACACTATAAACTATACACAACATCTATATACATAGTTGGCAACACATACACTACATGATACACTATAAACTATACACAACATCTATATACATAGCGGTTGGGAAGCTGACGGAACCACTCTCATAGCTGTAAACAAATACACTACACTATACACTACACACTACACTATCACATACCTGGCAACACTATACACGACACTGCTACACACCTGGCAACACTATACAACAACAACCGCCATTTGCCACTAAGTGGCGGTGACATCACCACGATGCTTGTGCCAGGCCATGTGCACCTTGAGATCACGAGAAGTGTCGAACGCCCGCTGGCAGGAGGTCACGGGGCAGACCCAGCAGGTGCCACGGGTCGACTGACTGAGATGACCGAGATGACTGGCTGATGCACCACCTGTGCCCCCTACTGTGCCAACTTGCTGTGCTTTAGCCACCCGGCGCTCCGCTCGTTGTTATGAGCGTCGCTCCTCCGCCCTCCGTTGTTGTTGGAGGGCGACTACCTCCAACTGCCCAGTAGCGTCCTTCACGAGCCTCCTCCACTGAGGCCGATCTTGACACCGCTGGTACCAGTCATCGGCAAGTCCTCCTGTACCACATCACTCCATCTCTTCTCTAGCCCATGTCGCGCCCATTTAGTCCCCTCGATCCGGCTGAACAAAAGCTGTTTCGGCATGCAGTGGCTGGGCATGCGGGCTATATGACCAAGCCAATGCAGCCTTACCTGCCGGAGGAGCTCACCGATGGGACTTTGCCCAAGGATTTGTGAGCTCCTCACACAATCCAGCCTGGTTAAACCCAGGATGGATCCTAGGCAGGCCAGCCTAAATGTTTCTAACTGGCAAAGATGCTCCATTAGGGGGGTCCACGTTTCGCAAGCGTAGAGAAGGGAGGGAATGACCGTGGCCGAGAAGAACTGAAGCTTCGTGCGGAGCGACAGACCAGGTAGCTTCCACACAGCGTTAAGGAAACCGATGAAAAGATATTGCCGCTCGACTGATTCGGAGTGAGACCTCTGCTGATAAACTGGAGCCGGTCATAAGCACACTGCCCAGGTATGGGAAGCTCTCCACTCTCCACAACTGCCCCATCACCGATTGGGAGTTGTGGGGGTGGAGTGTCTGATGGTACAAAATACCCAGGCAGGTGCTTAGTTTTGGTGGGGCTGATGGTAAGGACCCACCTCTTAGATGCACACTCCAGTCTCAGCAGCAGCATCTCTAACTCCTCCTCTGAATGAGCAGCTATTACCAAATGATCAGCATATATAACGTGGTTGACCAATAGGGAGCCATCCCTTGATCGCACCCGGGCATCGATCAGCCTCCCATTATATCTGTACGAGATGGAAATTCCCCGGTACAGCTGCTGAAGACTTCACGAACCACGTGGTCAAAATTGATGTTAAATAATGTGGGGGCCAGAGGACATCCATGTGGCAACCCAAGGTGTACAGGGAATGGCTCTGACTCCCGGCCATGTAGTTTTACCTGGGCCCGCTCACCATTATGAAGGTCCTTAATGATCGTGAGCAGAGGGTCAGGGACTCCGAAAGCATGAAGAAGAACCCAGAGCACAGGCCTACTGATGGTATCATAGGCCTTGACCAGTTCAATAAAGCAGAGATGTAGGTCTTGTTAGAATTCCCTACTCCTCTGCTGTAGCAGACGGACAGAAAATATGGCATCTGTGCAGGACCGCCCTTTCCTGAAACCGCATTGGGGCTCCGCAAGCCTCTCCTCAGCGTGCCTGGCAAGGCGATGTTGAATAATCCTTGCCAGGACCTTTCCAGGCACACTGAGGAGTGAGATGCCCCTGTAGTTGTTACAATCTGTGCGGTCCCCCTTCTTAAAGAGGGGGACCACCAGGGCATCCTTCCAATCCTGCGGAACCCGTCCAGTGGTCCAGACTGTTGTTGTTATGATGTCATATAAGGCAGTCTGTGCACAAACGCCACCCTCCCTCAGCATTTCGGTTGGGAGATCATCTCTGCCCGGTGCCTTTTCTGGTCTCAGACTCCGGATCACCTTCAGTACTTCCTCAACAGCTGGCACCTCAGCCAGCCACTCACAGGGGGTGACTTCTTCCAATATTTGAGGCACCGCAGCCTCAGCAGGGTCATCCCCACTTTGTGTCATGATGTTTTCCTGGCTGAGGGATTTTCCCTCCCCCAGGACCTTACATAAATGCTCAGCAAATCTGCAAACCTGTTCCTGGGGGTCGGAGATTGGATCACCGTTTTTTCCCCTTATGGTAATCAGTGTGGCGCTGCAGGTTAATTTTTTGTTGGAGTTAAATAGTGATTTGTGATCGCGGGCCACTGAGGCAGACTCCATCTCCTCAGCAACCCGTGACCACCACCCATCCTTGCAGCGCCTTATGGCTCTCCGAACCTCCGAGCGAAGGCTGTGGTAAGCCTCCTCATTCTCTGATGTGGGATGCTGTAGCCGATGAGAGTGGGCCTGTCGATTTTTCTCAACTATCCTGAACACCTCCTCTGTCAGCCAGGGTCTCTGGGGAGGTCTTGACCGCGTACCCAAAGCAGCCATTGCAGCTGCATGAGTCACAGTCCTAAATTTTGCCCATTTACCCTCGACATCAGAAAGAGTGGGGGACGATGCCAACTTTCATCAGCTAACTGAGACCAGGCCACTTTAGGTTGGAATGGGGTCCTGGGTGTGCACCCAACCACCAGAGTGGAAGAATGGCAGGCGCATCTTACAGATGACTAGTCGATAGTCAGAGGACAGATCAGCTCCACGGTAGGTCCTGGTGTCAAGGACATGGGCTCGCATCCGCTGGTCCGTCACTATGTAGTCCAGCGGATGTTCTTGCTTGGGCCCGGCATGCATCCATGATGTTGTGTGGATGCGCCGATGCCGGAAGAGCGTGTTGGTAATTACAAGCCCATGGGCTGCACAAAAATCTAGCAGCCTCCTACCAGTGTTATTGAGCTGATCTGACCCATGCCCTCCAATCACTCCAGACCAGGTGCCAGTATCATGACCAACTCGGGCATTCAAGTCACCCAACAAGATGACTCTATCCCGAGTGGCCACTTTAGCCAGCACCTGTGACAGGAGGTCATAGAAGGCATCTGGCTCAGCGGCTTTGCCTGCATCCCTCCACGGATGTTCGTCGTCGGTGGGGGCATAGGTAACCACGACCACCACGGTTGATGGGAAAGCGAGCCCAATGTAGCCTAGGGCTTACAGCTTCCCACTCTTCACCGTCCCGCTCCCACGCCCCTTTCATTCTTTTGTTCAGAAGAAGAGCCACACCCTGTTGTTTGGCAGTCTCCCGCCCCGAATAGAGGACTGTCCACCCCTCATGGTGGCAGGAGCCAGAACCGGTCCACCGGACCTCCTGAATGCCACAGAGATCCAGGCGGGTACCGGTCCAGCTCCCGACAGAGGAGTGGCAGCCTCTCCTCCGCAGTGAGCGTTCGAACATTCTACGTAGCCACACGAAGTGGTTTTTCGTTGTTTCTGGAGGAACCCCGAGGGTAAAGATTCAATCTCCTGGCTCCGCCAATTGGGGTTTGGCCAGGAGACGTCATAGACGCCTGTCCCCCCGGGGCCTCCGGCACAAGCTTATTAGTTACATATTTAATTTGTGGTGCGCCCCCCCCTCCCTCCGCGTAGCCGACCGTGGCCAACCGCTTAGCTGGCGAGGCCCCCCACCTGCTCTGCAGCCAGCGCCTCCCGCTCAGCGAGTCGTGGAGGGCTCCCAGCCCCAAGTAGCAAATCTCGGTCAGTTCCAGCAGGAGGCTGAGACAGGCGACCGTGTACATGACCAAAAGGAAGATGGTCTTCTCCGTGGGGCGCGACACGAAGCAGTCGACACGATGTGGGCAGGGGTCGCGGACGCACTGAAAGCGTGGGGCCACCTCAAAGCCGTAGAGCAGGTATTGCCCCAGCAGGAAGCCAATCTCAGCCAGCGTGCGGGCGAGTAGCTGGAGGGTGTAGGCTACCATCAGGCCGTCAGTCTTGATCCTCCACCGCTCGTTGCCTTGCCGTCGCTTCTCCTTGCCGTCTTCTTCATCCTCCTCTACCTCCTTTTCCACCTCCTCTTCCACCTCCTCCTCATTCTCCGTGCATTCAACCATGCGGTCGGAGCCGCCGGTTCGCTTGGTTCGTTCGTCTCGCTCGTACTCGATCCTACCACGACAGAGAGCGGCGTCAAGGGGACCAAATCGACGGTGCAACCAAATACAAAACATTTTTAAAACAATTTCAAACTGTGAGAAGCCATTCAAATTTCCACCGTAGCCCCCCCCCCCCCCCCCCCCCCCCCCACTGTGAAAACTCCTTCCGGGGACCTGCGGACCTGGTGATGCGATGTACAGCGAATCCGAGGTACAGGATGGTGGGCGTGGCAACGACGATGATCTGGAACACCCAAAAGCGGACATGGGAGAGCGCAGCCGGGCTGCGCCGTGTTGCACGTGAACTGGCCCTGCTCATCGTAGTAGATCGACTCTCCGGCGACCGTCGTGAGAACGATGCGGAAGATGAGGAAGGTGGTGATCCACAGCTTGCTCAGGAATGTGGAGTGTCGGTGAACCTCATCCAGCAGCTGCGTCAGGTAGCCCCAGCTCATCGTGATCGCCGGTCAGAAGCAGCGACGCCGCTGCGGGGAAACATTCACCCGAGTTTGTACGGGCACTACTGTACTTATACACATTCAACTTCAGGACTTTTAGAGATAATTAAAAGACCTGTCCCATTTGTCCAGTTGCCCGTTTGGAACAAGTCGTAAGTTCAACCTCCACGCACAATAGATGACAGTGGTGGCATCTACATCTATAGAACGTGAAGAACCAGTGGCATCTACATCTATAGAACGTGAAGAACCAGTGGCATCTACATCTACAGAACGTGAAGAACCAGTGGCATCTACATCTATAGAACGTGAAGAAACCAGTGGCATCTACAATCTACAGAACGTGAAGAACCAGTGGCATCTACATCTATAGAACGTGAAGACCCAGTGGCATCTACATCTATAGAACGTGAAGAACCAGTGGCATCTACATCTATAGAACGTGAAGAACCAGTGGCATCTACATCTACAGAACGTGAAGAACCAGTGGCATCTACATCTACAGAACGTGAAGAACCAGTGGCATCTACATCTACAGAACGTGAAGAACCAGTTGGCATCTACAATCTACAGAACGTGAAGAACCAGTGGCATCCTACATCTACAGAACGTGAAGAACCAGTGGCATATACATCTGCAGAACGTGAAGACCAATGGCATCTACATCTACAGAACGTGAAGAACCAGTGGCATATACATCTGCAGAACGTGAAGAACCAGTTGCATCTACATCTACAGAACGTGAAGAACCAGTGGCATCTACATCTACAGAACGTGAAGAACCAATGACATCTACATCTACAGAACGTGAAGAACCAGTGGCATCTACATCTACAGAACGTGAAGAACCAGTTGCATCTACATCTACAGAACGTGAAGAACCAGTGGCATCTACGTCTACATGAGATTATACGACTTTTAAGGCTATTCCTGTGTGTGGTGTACATGCCGTAGACCACGTTTGGATCGACAGGAGTCAAGTTGGACTTACACACAGAACCTCTGGAACCTAACTCGTTCGTAAGTCGAAGAGTCCCTGTACCAGAGTGAGCTCGCTTAGCCCTCGCTATAAATGTTCCGCATAAGCCACGACTTGGTGTGTGGCTCTACCAGGGGTGGTGGCAAGCAGGTCGCTTCTGCAAAGAGCTACACAGCAGCCCAGTGAGGGGCTGACACCTTGGTAACGTAAGTTGAGTTCGCTCAGCGTTGTGTCCACACGCTCACAACAACAACAGCCATTCGGCAGTCAACCCAAGGCACCTACCATGGGTTGGCTGACAGATGGCTGGCCGATGCAACAACTGTGCCCCCTACTGTGAATACTCGCTGCACTTTAAACGCCCGGCGCTCCGCTCGTTGTTGTGAGCGTCGCTCCTCTGCCCTCCGTTGTTGCTGGAGGGCGACTGCCTCCAACTGATTCTAGATTTGAAGCTTTCGTGACTGCAAGGATTCATACTCTTAGGTTATTTCGGTAAAATCACGTAGGTAAAAATATTAATCAAATATTTAAAAAATTGAAATAAAATAATAAATCACGACTTTTAGGAGGCAACACAAGTTTCCGTCATCAGATGGGACCGTCACAGCTAAATTTACTGTATCAAGTGAGGAAAAAATCCAAGAAACAAGCTCTTAAATACAAGTTAAGGTGGAGGGGGGGGCTTATCTGAATGTGGTAGCCAGGAGGGAATGGCACGGGTGTGGGGGGGGGGGCTACAATAGAACAATTGGTGCACGTTGACTCGGGGTTGCGGCCGGTGTTGGCTGACAATCCAAATACAAAAAAAATGTACCCGTAAAAAACAAAGTTTTCACTATAAATCTTTATATGCGTGGCATTGGGGCGGCTAGAGTCCTCTCGTCCTCTGGCTTGAGATGGCTGCCACCTATGGGTCAGATGATTGTCTGGCAGCATTAAATAATTTGTAATTAAATATTTTAAACAATTTCCCGAAACAGTGTAAAATTTTGGAATTTTTTTTCTCACGAAAATGCATTGTCACGCACAACGAGTCTGTGTGCAAAATGTCAGCTCGATTGGATCACGGAAGTGGGTTAAAAAACGACCGAAAGATTTGCACGGGTCCTAAGCAAGCAAGCGAACTTAATATAAAGGGATTTAAAAAGGCAGTACTGTTAAACGCGGGGGATGTCAACACTCGGAAAGTAGAATATACCTGGTCAAATAAGATGTATAAATATGTGTAGTTAAATATTTTACCGTGATGATGAGTACACACTGAGTAATCATTGGAAAGATGTTATTAACCATGTAAAACAGTCACTCACCCACCCACTCACTGTCACTCACCAACCAACTCAGCCACTCATCCCCTCACTCACTCACCCCAACACCACCCACTCACCCACCCACCTCACCCACCAACTCAGACCACCCACTCACCCACTCAACCCACCAACTCATCCACTCACTCACCCACCCACTCACCCACCCAATCACTCAGTCACTCTCCCATCCACTCAGTCACTCACCCACCAGTCACTCACCCACCAGTCACTCACCCACGCACTCACCCACCTCACCCACCACACCCACTCACCCACTTCCGACTCACCCACCCACCCACTCACTCGGCCACTCACCCACCCACTCATTCACTCACCCACCCACCCACTCAGTCACCCTACATTATAGACTGTATCTGTGTGTACAGTCTACATTATAGACTGTATATGTGTAGACTGTATCTGTGTATAATCTACATTTAGACTGTATATGTATGTACACAGTCTACATAATAGACTGTATCTCTGTGTACACATTCTACATTATAGACTGTATCTCTGTGTACACAGTCTACATTATAGACTGTATCTGTGTACACATTCTACATTATAGACTGTATCTGTGTACACAGTCTACATTATAAAAAACTCTAACCTACCTGTTAGAGTTTCGAACAGACAACAGCAGCAAGGGGAGACAAAGACGGCAGCGGCTGCGTGGGAGACAGAGCGCAGAGAGAGAGAGGAGGGGGAGGAGGAGGGGGAGGGTGGTGGGGTCAGACCTCTGTAGAGCGCAGGAGACGTCCCTGACGATCCGCTGTGAGAGGCCGCAGCGAGTGCAGAGACTTGAGCAGCAGCAGCAGCACCTGGCAAAGACCCGCCTGTGCGCCCCTCCCCCCTCCCCTCGCCTCGTCTCCATTCACCTGCAGCCCCCCCCCGCCCCCCCTTCCTCGCCCTCCCCCCTCCGGCCCCTCCCCTCCCTCATGCCCCCCCCCTCACTTCCGGCC
>NW_026891289.1:37535-148222 GCF_015708825.2 Lethenteron reissneri | reverse complement strand
CAGGATGACCCCAAGATACTTATAGATCTTAACTTTCTCTATTTCATCATTAGTTTTTGAATATAAATGGGGGTAAATAACGTCCTGCTTTAGTCCTGGTGAGAAGCATAGCACCTTGGTTTTGGAGGTATTCAGGACTAGTTTAAGAACATCTAGCTGTTTGTCGAAATCACCCTGGAGCCTAGCAATGATACTCCGACTGATGCTTGATACTCCGACTGATGCTCCTACTGTTGTGGAGTGACTCATGCAGCCAGCTATGGCTGCATGAGTTTGGTAATACATGTTGTTTACGTCGTTTATTGTGAAAATTCGGTCACAGTTCCTATGACCACTGTTTAATTGCTTTTATGGCTTTATTTTGGGAATTTTCGAAAAGTTTTTTGGTTTTGCCATGTTTGTTTGTTGTAGTACAGAGTTAGACTGATGGCCTTAATCTAAGTTGTCTTGTGGTTGTTGTTGTTTGACTTGCATCCCACTGGGATTTTTGCACACAGTGTTGGTGTACGGTGCCTTTTCTGCAATATTGTGCTGTCTTTTCTTGGATTTTCTGTTTGCACTCAGTCACATATTCACTTTAATATGTTTTTCTTGTTCATGTTTTTGTTTTTTGTTTGTTGCGGTTGCACCCGATTCAAGAGCCGAATGGCTCACAGGGCTACACCTAATAAATGAACTTGAACTTGGATCACGTCATCTGTAGAGCGTCCAGCACTAATCAGTACATTGTCATCTGCAAATAGATTTACCTTTGAATGATTCAGATCAGTGCCTAATTCATTAACATAAAGAGAGAACAAGAGGGGGCCGAGGATTGAACCCTGTGGAACTCCTTTTGTTATCTTAACACTGTTTGACATCCAACCATCTGTGAATACAGTTTGGGTGCGAGAAGAGAGGTAATTTTTTTACCATTCTACTGCGTGTTTTGAGAAACGGAGGCAACTTAGTTTACTTAGCAGGGTGTTGTGGTCCACTGTATCAAAAGCTTTGGACAAGTCAAGAAATAGACTGGCGCAGTACTGCTTATTATCAAGACTACTGTAAATGTGATTCAGAGAACCCAATGCAGCAGATGTGGTGCTGTATTTTTTACGGAACCCAGATTGTTTTAGATGTAATAGATTGTTGTCGGACAGGAAACTGCTAGTTTGATAGTTCAGTAATCTTTCAAAAAAATGCATTAACGGAGACAAAATTGAGATCGGTCGGTAGTTATTTGGAGGATCATCTTTAGGGCCTCCTTTGTGAAGTGGACGATGCTTCTTTGATGGATAGGTTGTAAATATGGGCTATCGGTTTGTATATTAGGTGACCAACAGCAAAAACGGTAATACTATCGGCTCCAGTAGCGGAAAACCCTTTGAGGTTAGACTGTTGTTTTAGAACATTATTTTCGTTTATATGCAAGAAATAAAATTTGTTTAACGTTTGGTCAGTGGTTTCCGAAATTACTTGAACTGGGGTTACTCCCAATACATTATCATAAAGGTCACCAGCAAGTTAAAATTGTCGACTATTTTTTGGGAATCTGAAAAACACACCCATTTCGGTTCAGCATAACAGTCAGATTATCTGTTTGAGTTGTTTTTCTATACATTTGATTGTTTCCCATAAAATCCTGGCATTGCCATGTGATTCCAGGAGCGCGGAGGAAAATTAAGCATTTTTGCATTTAGTATTTTTTTGACGCATTTAATTTTTTTAAATCCTGTATTCAAGCCAGTCATTTACCAAGTTATATTGATGAGCAAATGCCCAAGCCTTTGTCCCTTGTTTTCATGAGCTTAGTAATTAGAACATCATACCATGGTGGGCGATTGCCTTTAATTTTAAATCTAAGCATGTTGGTTAAGAATTTTGAGAAATGTGGATCTGAAGGTCTCCCAAGCCGTTGTCAGGTCGGGGATATCACAGACCTTGTCAATTTCCGAGTGAAATACATCATTTGTAAATGCCTGTATCCTGAAGTGTCTCAGGGAGTCCTTCTCAACCAATTTAGGGGGGAAATTGGGCTTGGCCGATGATCTCACCCCAAATATGAAGGAGTGATCGCTAAGGTTATTACCCAGAACACCAGTCAGTGTGAAATTGTGAGGGGCATGTCAATAGGACGTGAAGCAGAGATGACCGTCCCGGATTTTTAGGTTGGGTCTTGTTGGCACATTTATTAATTGAAACAGATTAAATTCATCTGTAAAATTTGAGGCCACAGCCGGTGGATTTAACCAATTCCAATTTAGATCTCCCACTAAAACTATTTCACCTTTAGAAAGGCCCCCAAGAAGCTCTCTCAATGCAGACTCAGCTTCTACATCCTGACCACTCGGCGGTCTATAGCAACACACTACCAATACACCCAGGACCCCATTCAAACCCACAGCGGCCTGGTCTCAGCTGGCTAATGAAAGTTGCAAGCGAGAATCGCTTGCAACTGGAGATGGTATCGTCATTGTCTCCTCCTGATGTTGAGCGGAAATGGGCGAGGTTTAAGACTGTGACTCATGCAGCTGCAATGGCTGCTTTGGGTACGTGGTCCAGACCTCCCCAGAGACCCTGGCTGACAAAGGAGGTGTTCAGGCTGGCTGAGAAAAAGCGACAGGCCCACTCTCATCGTCTACAGCATCCCACGTCAGAGAATGAGGAGGCTGCCCGCAGCCTATGGGTGACAGTGCTGAGTCTATGGGTTGCCACGCACCTCACCTGAGACACGGTGTAGAGCCGGTTGTTGGTCTCTTCGCGTATCTGTCTGGCGATGTCGTCGCTGATGTTCGCGTGCAGGGGAATGTTCGGGCAGGGGATGCGGGCCAACACCTCCCGCACGTTCAGCTCCTTGCTCAGGAGGTCCTTGCCTGCATCGGTGTACCCGCTGAGGGCGCAGGCCACGTAGTCTCCCGTCAGCAGCGCGACGCTCACCCACACAATGGGGGCGATCAGCGCCTTGGCCAACATCTGCGAGAAGCAGGGGCAGGAGCAGCGGCCACTCCTGCAGGCAGCTCCTCCTGCTGCAGGAGCTGCAGGATCTGTAGGAGCTGCAGCAGCACGTGCTACTGCAGCTGCTGCACGTGCAGCTGCTGAATCAGCACGTGCTGCTACAGCTGCAGCACGTGCTGCTGCAGAATCAGCACGTGCTGCTACAGCTGCAGCACGTGCTGCTGCAGAATCAGCTTCTGCAGCTGCAGCACCAGCTGCTGCAGCTGCAGCAGCTGGTGCTGCAGAAGCTGGTGCTGCAGAATCTGCAGCACGTGCTGCTATTGCACGTGCTGCTATTGCAGCACGTGCTGCTGCAACAACTGCTGCAGCATTAGCTGCAGCAGCATCAGCTTCTGCAGCACGAGCTGCAGATCGTGCTGCAGCAGCATCAGCTTCTGCAGCACGAGCTGCAGATCGTGCTGCAGCAGCATCAGCTGCTGCAGCACGATCATCAGCGTTTGCAGCATCACGTGCTGCAGCTGCTTTATCATCACGTGCTGCTGCAGGATCACGTGCTACAGCATCAGCCTCTGCAGAAGCACGTGCTGCAGCACGTTCTGCAGCAGCTGCAGCAGCACGTGCTTCAGCTGCAGCAGCTGCAGCACGTGCTGCTGCAGCTGCTGCAGCACGTGCTTCAGCTGCAGCAGCTGCAGCACGTGCTGCAGCTGCTGCAGCATCAGCTTCTACAGAATCAGCTTCTGCAGCACGAGCTGCAGCACGTGGTGCAGCAGCACGTGGTGCAGCAGCACCACGTGCTGCTGCAGCACGTGCTGTTATAGCAGCAGCTGCAGCAGCAGCTTCTGCAGAATCAGCTTCTACAGCACGAGCAGTAGCACGTGCAGCAGCTCGTGCTGCTGCTGCAGCTCGTGCTGCTGCACGAGGTTCTGCAACTGCTCTGCTGCACCTCTGTTTGAGGGCAGCAACTCCTCCGGGGCAGCAGCCGGTCACCGCCCTCCAGGTATCGGTTTGCAGCAGGAACCCCAAGCAGAGGAGAACGGCGGCCGGGACGAGGAAGACCACCGCGACGATGTCGACGTTGCGCTTGTGGACGCAGGGGCACCGGAACGCGTAGTTGGTGAACACCTCCTGGCCCACCACCACGAGGGCCGAGACGAGGCCGTTCCACACCACGAGCTTCCACACATTCAGCAGGGTGAAAGCGGTCTTCAGAGACTGAGCCATGGGCACGGCGTCACCAGCCTCGCTGGAGCTGAGTGGTCTCTCTCTGTCTGTCTCTGTCTCTGTGTGTCTGTCTCTATCTGTCTGTCTGTCTGTGTCTCTCTGTCTCTGTCTGTCTCTGTCTGTCTGTCTCTGTCTGTCTCTGTCTCTGTGTCCGTCTGTCTGTGTCTGTGTCTGTCTGTGTCTGTCTCTATCTGTCTGTGTCTATCTGTCTGTGTCTGTCTGTGTGTCTCTCTTTTTCTGTCTGTCTGTGTCTGTCTGTCTCTGTCTGTCTATGTCCGGCTCTCTCTCAGTCTCCTGGTCTCTCAATCTCTCTCTGTCTCTCTCTCGATCTCTCTCGATCTCTCTGACTCTGGCTCTCTCCCGCTGGCTCTCTGGCAAGGTGGTAATAGAGTTCGCTTCTCAGGAATGAGGAAACTTGCACGTTGGACGTGGCCATGCAGGCAGATAAACCTGTTATGTATGAACCTGTGTGTGTCTGTACATGTGTGTGAGCGGTAGTGTAGTGGTTAGCGTTATGCTGCACTACGAACCCGGCGACCCGAGTTCGATCCTCGCTCACGGCTAACAGCAGTGACGATTCTCCTAGGTCGACTCGGCCTCAAATGAGTACCTGGTGCGCTGTGTAGTAAACATCGCTAGCACTGGGGAGACAAAGGCGGCCGGGCGTGGTGCTGGCCACCCACCCCCTCGTGTGCCGTGCCGGCTTTCATGGGTGCTGCTCACTAACAGCACTTGCCCCTACAGTCTCTTAAAGCTACACGGGGGATCTTTGTCTTTATGTATGAGTGTGTGTCTGTGTGTGTGTCTGTGAGTGTGTCTGTGTGTGGAAATGGGCGAGGTTTAGGACTGTCGCTCATGCAGCTGCAATAGCTGCCTTGGATACGCGGTCCAGACCTCCCCATAGACCCGGGCTGATAGAGGAGGTGTTCAGGATGGTTGAGAAAAAGCGACAGGCCCACTCTCATCGGCTACAGCATCCCACGTCAGAGAATGAGGAGGCTTACCGCAGCCTTAGCTCGGAGGTTCGGAGAGCCGTGAGGCGCTGCTCGGATGGGTGGTGGTCGCGGGTTGATGAGGAGATAGAGTTTGCCTCAATGGCCCACGATCACAAATCACTATTTAACTCCATCAAAAAAGTAACCTGCAGCGCCACACCTATTACCATCATTAGGCGGAAAAACGATGATCCAATCTCCGACTCCCAGGAACAGGTTTGCAGATTTGCTGAGCATTTCTGTGAGGTCCTAGGGGAGGGGAAATCCCTCAGCCAGGAAAACAACGTGGGACAAAATGAGGATGACCCTGCTGAGGCTGCGGTGCCTCAAATATTGGAAGAAGTCACCCCCTGCGAGTGGCTGGCTGAGGTGCCATCTGTTGAGGAAGAACTGAAGGTGATCTAGAGTCTGAGACCAGGAAAGGCACCGGGCAGAGATGATCTCCCAAGCGAAATGCTGATGGAGGGTGGCGTTTGTGCACAGACTGCCCTATATGACATCATAACAACAGTCTGGACCACTGGACAGGTTCCGCAGGATTGGAAGGATGCCCTGGTGGTCCCCCTTTTTAAGAAGGGGGGCCGCACAGACTGTAACAACTACAGGGGCATCTCACTCCTCGGTGTGCCGGGAAAGGTCCTGGCAAAAATTATTCAACATCGCCTTGCTAGGCACACTGAGGAGAGGCTTGCAGAGCCCCAATGCGGTTTCAGGAAAGGGCGGTCCTGCACAGATGCCATATTTTCTGTCCGTCTGCTACAGCAGAGGTGTAGGGAATTCCAACAAGACCTACATCTCTGCTTTATTGACCTGGTCAAGGCCTATGATACCATCAGTAGGCCGGGGCTCTGGGTTGTTCTTCTTGCTTTCGGAGTCCCTGACCCTCTGCTCACGATCATTAAGGACCTTCATGATGGTGAGCGGGCCTGGGTAAAACTACGTGGACGGGAGTCAGAGCCTTTCCCTGTACACCTTGGCGTGCGACAGGGATGTCCTCTGGCTCCCACATTATTTAACATTTTGACCGCGTAGTTCTTGAAGCTTTCAATAGCTGTACCGGGGGAATTTCCATCTGGTACAGATATAATGGGAGGCTCATCGACGCCCGGGCGCGGTCAAGGGATGGCTCCCTATTGGTCAGCCACGTTATGTATGCCGATGATTTGGTAATAGCTGCTCATTCAGAAGACGAGTTGGAGACGCTGCTGCTGAGACTGGAGCGTGCCACTAAGAGGTGGGGCCTTACCATCAGCCCCACCAAAACTAAGCACCTGCCTGGGTATTTTGTACCATCGGACACTCCACCGCCACAACTCCCAATCGGCGATGGGGCGGTAGTGGAGAGAGTGGAGAGTTTCCCATACTTGGGCAGTGTGCTCATGACTGGCTCCAGTTTAACAGCAGAGGTCTCACTCCGAATCAGTCGAGCGGCAATATCTTTTCATCGGTTGCGTAACGCTGTGTGGAAGCTACCTGGTCTGTCGCTCCACACGAAGCTTCAGGTCTTCTCGGCCACAGTCGTTCCCTCCCTTCTCTATGCTTGCGAAACGTGGACCCCCCCTAATAGAGCATCTTCGCCGGTTGGAAACATTTAGGCTGGACTGCCTACGATCCATCCTGGGTTTAACCTGCAGGCTGGATTGTGTGAGGAGCTCCTCCGGCAGGCAAGGCTGCGTTGGCTGGGTCATGTAGCCCACATGCCCAGCCACCGCATGCCTAAATAGCTTTTGTTCGGCCGGATCGAGGGGGCTAAACGGGCGCGGCACGGGCTAGAGAAGAGATGGAGTGATGTGGTACCGGAGGACATGGAGCTGAGTGGACTTGCCGATGACTGGTACCAGCAGTGTCAAGATCGGCCTCTGTGGAGGAGGCTCGTGAAGGACGCTACTGGGCAGTTGGAGGCAGTTGCCCTCAACAACAACGGAGGGCGGAGGAGCGACGCTCACAACAACGAGCGGAGCGCCGGGTGGCTAAAGCACAGCAAGTTGGCACAGTAGGGGGCACAGGTGGTGCATCAGCCAGTCATCTCGGTAATCTCGGTCAGTCGACCCGTGGCACCTGGATGTGCCCCGTGACCTCCTGCCAGCGGGCGTTCGACACTTCACGTGGCCTCAAGGTGCACATGGCCTGGCACAAGCGTCGTGGTGACGTCACCATCACTTAGTGGCGAATGGCGGTTGTTGTTGTGTGTGTCTGTGTGTACATGTGTGTGTACGTGTGTGTGTGTATCTGTGTGTATAGTGGGTTCAACAGAGTCGCGCACTTAGACTTGGAGGCAGCGCATTTATTTAGCTCCAACACACGGGGTAAACTTTCCCCTTGACACGATAACAACCCCGGGTAGTGACCAACCGGCTAACTACGCTCGTTACCACGCAACTGTTAACTACGGACCCGGGATCAACAGCATGTGCCTGGGTCCACGTGCTGGAAGACTCGCAGAAGGAGATCGTAGTCGAAGGGCTTCTTTCCCGGGATGAACCACAACCACCCTGGTCCCTCTGGGGACCCGGCTATTATTCTCTGCGGCGTGGCCGGCTCCGCCCTTGGCCACGCCCCCCTTCCAGAACCGTCAGGGGGAACCTGGGTTCTACCTACGTGACCCTCCTAGCCCCCTCTTCGGGGCCCCCTTTGCATTCAACCCGGTCACGTGTCCTCCCGGTGTAACCGGCTAAAATAACCCCTGCCCCGATTAAACCCGGGTATAGTTTGGCCCAGGCCAGAGTATACCCGGGGGGATAAAGTGTCCTAGGCTGAACTATACCCCCCGGGGGTTTAAACTAGACTGGGCCAGACCATACCCCTCCAGGCCAGAATATGCCCCATGTGAGAGTTCAAACGAACTTCAATCGATATCTAAAAAGCGTATAAATGGAAGTAAGAATCTCAATTTGATCAATTGAATCATTTTTAAGTTTAGAGATAGGGTTAGGGATAGGGATAAGGTTAAGGTTAGGGATAGGGTTAGGGATAGGGTTAGGGATAGGGTTATGGTTATTATTAAAGTGTTTCTGGTTGAAGCAATCAAAGTTTATGTGTTTACAGTTTTAAATAAAATGTTTGAAAAATTTCGTTATTCATGTGTATATCGCTCAACACTATTACTATCATGGGGGTATGATTTGGCCTAGGCCATCATATACCCCAGAGTATAAATTGGCCTAGGCCCTAGGCCATGATATACCCGGATATAATCTAGCCTAGGCCGTTTTAACCCCGGGTATACGACGGCCTGGGGGTATACTACGTCCTGTTACACCAAGTCAAGTGCCATGGCCTCCCACGACCTTCCCCTTAGGTCGGCACACACACACAGCGTGCCCTCTAGGGCCGGCACTGCACTTACAGCCTGGTGACATCCAGCGATGTCACTATATGTGTTCCTGTGTGTGTAATGTGGGTGGGGAGCATTGGTGTAGTAGTGGTAGTAGTAGTGTAGTGGAAAGTGTAGTAGTGGTTGTAGTAGTGTAGTGGTAGTAGTGTCTAGTGGTAGTGTAGTAATGGTAGTAGTAGTGTATAGTGTAGTGTAGTAGTGGTAGTAGTAGTGTATAGTGTATAGTGGTAGTGTAGTAATGGTAGTAGTGTATAGTGTAGTGTAGTAGCGCTATGCTGCGCTACGAATCTGGCGACCCCAGTCCGATTCTCGTTCACGGCCAACAGCAGTAACGATTATCTGAACCGGTCGCGGGCATCCCCTAGGTCGACTCGGCCTCAAATGAGTACCTGTTGTGATGTGTGAACATCGCCACTGGGGAGACAAAGGCGGCCTGGCGTCGTGCTGGCCACCCACCCCCTCGTGTGCCGCAGTGCCGGCGCTCGCTAACAGCACTTGCCCCGACAGTCTGTTACAGGCTATGCGGGGAATCTTTGTCTCTGTGTGCTGGCGTGTGTGCGGGTGTGTGTGTGCGGTTTCAGCCAGTCGTCTCAGCCAGTCAACCTGTGGTACCTGCTGGGTCTGCCCCGTGACCTCCTGCCAGCGAGCGTTTCACACTTCACGTGGCCTCAACGTGCACCTAGCCTGGCACAAGCGTCGTGGTGACGTCACCGCCACTTAGTGGCGAATGGCGGTTGTTGTTGTATGTGTGTGTCTGAGTGTGTCTGAGTGTGTGTCTTGTGTGTCGGCGAGTCTGTGTGTGTGTCTGTGTGTGTCTGTGTGTGTGTCTTTGTCTCTTCGTGTGTGTCTTTGTGTGTGTCTGTGTGTGTGTCTGTGTGTGTGTGTCTGTGTGTGTGTGTCTGTATGTACATGTAGGGCCGAGAGGGTGAAGTTGGAGTGTGTGGGAGGGGGAAGATAAGAAATCAAACACAGCAAGCAGTTCACAGGAAATACTTTTCAATTTAGTATAGTGGGGTAGTGTATAGTGTAGTGTAAAGTAGTGGTGTATAGAAGTGTAGTAGTCAGTGTAGTGTATAGTGTAGTGTAAAGTAGTGGTGTATAGTAGTGAGTGTAGTGTATAGTAATGTAATAGTGAGTGTAGTGTAGTGGTGAGTGTAGTGGTGAGTGTAGTGTATAGTAGTGTATAGTAGTGTAGTGGTGAGAGTGTAGTGTATAGTAGTGTAGTGGTGAGTGTAGTGTGCGAGTTGTAACAATAGCCTGATTACTAATTCTAGATTTGAAGCTTATATAATTACAACTAGCTGTACTACCCGGCTTCGCCCGGGACTTGTATCCACCACGGCCGGCCGCCTTTGTCTCCCCAGTGGCGATGTTAATACGCCACACCAGTTACTCGTTTTGCGGCTGAGTCCCTCCCTCACCACTGTCCCTCCCTCACCACTCTCCCTCCCTCACCACTCTCCCTCCCTCACCACTCTCCCTCCCTCACCACTCACGCACGGCCGCCTTTGTCTCCCCAGTGGCGATGTTAATACGCCACACCAGTTACTCGTTTGAGGCTGAGTCGATCTAGGGGAGGTTCAAATAATCGTCACCGGTGGTGGCCGTGAGCGGGAATGGAACTCGGTTCGCCGGGTTTGTAGCGCAGCGTAGCGTTAACCACTACACCCACCGCTCCTCACACACCACACACGCACAGACACACACACAGACACACACACAGACACACGCAGACACACACACACACAGACACACACACACAGACACACAGACAGCACGCTAACCACTACACTACCGCTCCCCACACACCACACACGCACACACACAGACACACACACAGACACACACACACAGACACACACACACAGACACAGACAGCACGCTAAGCACTACACTACCGTTCCCCCTACACAACACACGCGCGCGCGTCCATAGGTACACATACACACGCTTGCTGCAGACACACACGACTGTCAGGGTGCGTACGGCAGTAAACGACTGAAAAAAGAAAGCGGCAATGCTGCGCGAGGAACGCCTTAGACCTGCAACACATTTGTGTAATGCGAGCGTAAACACACAAACACATACAAACACACACACATACATACACACACATACACACAAACACATACACACACATACATACACACAGACATACACATACACACAAACACACACATACATACACACAAAAACATAGACAATACACACACACATACATGCAGACACACAGACAGACACATAAGACACATACATACACGCAGATACATACACAGAAACACATACACACAATACATAGACACACACATACATACACACAAACACATCCACAGACGTACATACACACATACATACAGACACGCAGACATACACATAAACACATACAAAAAAACCCACATACATACACACACACATACATACACACAAACACATACACACACATACATACACACATGCATACAGACACACAGACATACACATAAACACATACACACATACACATGACCGGGCTTCGCCCGGGACTTGGATCCACCACGCCCGGCCGCCTTTGTCTCCCCAGTGCCGATGTTAATACGCCACACCAGTTACTCGTTTGAGGCTGAGTCGACCTAGGGGAGGTTCAAATAATCTTGACCGGGGGTGGCCATGAGCGGGAATCGAACTCGGTTCGCCGGGTTGGTAGCGCAGCGTAGCGTTAACCACTACACCCACCGCTCCTCACACACGACACACGCACAGACACACACACAGACACACACACATAGACACACGCAGACACACACAGACAGACACAGACAGACACACACACACACAGACACACAGACAGCACGCTAAGCACTACACTACCGCTCCCCACACACCACACACGCACACACACACAGACACACACACACAGACACACACACACAGACACAGACAGTACGCTAAGCACTACACTACCGTTCCCCCTACACAACACACGCGCGCGCGTCCATAGGTACACATACACGCGCTTGCTGCAGACACACACGACTTTCAGGGTGCGTACGGCAGTAAACGACTGCAATAATAAAGCGCCAATGCTGCGCGAGGAACGCCTTAGACCTGCAACACATTTGTGTAATGCGAGCGTAAACACACAAACACATACAAACACATACACACACATACATACACAAACACATACACACACATACATACACACAAACACATACACACACATACATACACACAAACACATACACAATACACACACACATACATGCAGACACACAGACACACACATAACACACATACATACACACACATACATACACAGAAACACATACACACACATACATACACACACACATACATACACACAAACACATACACACACGTACATACACACATACATACAGACACGCAGACATACGCATAAACACATACAAAAAAACCCACATACATATGTAGTGGTGGTATTGACGTGCGCCGGCAGTGATGGATCACGGGGCGCGGGGTTGGGCACGCGATGTGGGCGTGGCATGGACGCGCGCGCCGGTGGTGAGGCGCGCTCACACAAGCTGGGAAAAGAGGATCGTAGCGAGTGCGCAGTGATTGGTCAGATAAGTGAGTACTCTCAGCGACGTCCGCAGGAGGGGTATAAAGGGGGACGCGCGAGAGCACTCGGGGTCAGTGTTAACCAGTTGAAGACCGAAGACGGGGTGGAGGAGGTAGGGGCCCTGTGTGGCTCGGAGCCGAGACTGGGGGGACCGTAGTCCGACGCCCGTGTGGGTCGGGACGGTGGTACCCAGAGCCGAGACGGGCACCCCGGCTGGGTGTGTCCCGGAAGGCTACAGGGCGTAAGAGCCCGTGTCAGTACAGCTGAGTGGGTGTTAGTCACCCGTGTAGCTGAGTGGGTGTTGGTCACCCGTGTAGCTAAGTGGGTGTTGGTCACCCGTGTAACGAAGTGTAGCTGAGTGGGTGTTGGTCACCCGTGTAGCTGAGTGGGTGTTGGTCACCCGTGTAGCTAAGTGGGTGTTGGTCACCCGTGTAACGAAGTTGGAGCTGAGTGGGTGTCCGTCACCCGTGTAGCTAAGTGGGTGTTGGTCACCCGTGTAACGAAGTAGGGTGTTAGTCATCCGTGTAACTACAAGTTGGTGAAAATAAAGAGTGTGCTACCCGTGAAGTCGTCTCCTGCCGAGTTACTACTTTACAACTGGCGTCAGAAGTAAACCTGTCTTCAAGGAGAATGGACACAAGGAAGACTTCTCGTTCCCACGTGCAAGACCGGGGAGACGACGACGTACCGGTGACACCACCCTCGGGAGGAGAGGACGAGGAGTTGCCGCCGATGCAGCACTTCGCGGAAATGGCCGATGCTCCGCCCGCCTCCGACACCAGCCTGCAGGACGCACACTCCCGCCTGGCGGAGTTGCTGCTCGCCGCTGCTGCGATCTTGGCGGAGATCTCCGTTCCAGCGGCCGGTGGAACGCCTGCGGGGTTGGAAGAGGCGGCGCGGCTGGAGGGTTCCCGCCATAAGGCGTTTCGCGCCAAAAGTTTGGGAGTTGGCGCCATTTTTGAGGGTCCGCCTCCGGTTGGCGGGAAACGCGGACACCACGTGGCCAGAGGTCTCCACACAGCGCAGCCCGCGTCATCGGCGAGCGCCGGAGCTCTCCATTTTGCGCCTGCAGAGGGAGCCGACATTTTCTACAACCACAGCAGCGCGCGGGAAAATCGTTCCAACGACGACGACGACGATCGAGTTCTCCAGCAACGATTGCCCGCGCTGTCGGTGTTCAAGGCGGACGGGGGCGACTGGGGAGCCTTCCAGCGACGGTTCATCGCGCATCAAGAAATGTCGGGGTGGTCCGACACCACGGCCCTGCGCGCGCTGCCAGCGATGCTCGACGACGACGCGCTTGCGGCCTTCACGTCTGCCCCGAGGTCGTCCCGCTCAACGCTCCAGGCCGCGCTGCACCTATTGGCCAAGGTGTTCGGGCCGCCCTCGACCTGTCGCCACCAGTTCTACGATCGGCGGAAGGTGGTTGGAGAAACAACGCTCGCCTATCGCACGGCGCTGCTCGCCCTGGCGGATTCAGCTTTTCCCCGCATGGACAAGGAGGGGAAGGACGCCATGGTGACGGAGCAGCTGCTGGCGCTGGCTCACGGATTGGGAGTTCCCATTAATACGGCGGACGAGATGGACATCTGCTCCCTGGGGATTGCCACGAGTATCCACGCTTACGAGGTCCTACAGCGGAAGCCGACGGTCGTCTGCGCATCGGTGGAGAACGGGGCACCGGCCGCCACGATCATCGGACCTCAGCCTGCTGTGCCTCGGGAGGAGGCCTTCGCTGGTTCGAGGCCGGGGGAGTGGAGACCGGGAGGTCGTTCGCCCACACGCTCCTCCCGCAAGCTGGAGCAACCGAAACCTACGACGTCCCTCGTCGTCTGCTACAACTGCGGCCTTCGGGGCCACGTCGCGGCCGGGTGCCGGGCCCCGCGTCAACGCACCGCGGGACCACGTCCGGACGACGACCAGGGACTCAAGACATCCCAACTGAACCCGGCAAGTCGCGGCACCTCACACGCTCGGTCCACACGCACGGCACGTTCGGGTCGCCGCTTAGCGGTGGGGGGACCGTGTATGGGCGCCGGGGGTTTGGTTCGGCGAGAGGGGTCCGCGTACGGCCCGAAGGCAGTCGAGTGGTCCGAATTGGCCCACAGGATTGTGGCTGCGTCGGCCGGGTCGTCCGTGGTAACGGGGTACATTGACGGGGTTGAGGTCCGGGTGCTCGTGGACACGGGTGCGTCGGCCACTATTATTTCGGACCTTATTTATAATATTCTTCCCGTACAATGTCGACCACTTCTGCCGGTGGACGTACCATTTTACGCGGCAAACGGGGGATCTTTGGGAATCATCGGCCAGATTCGGGCGAATATTTGTATTGGCGACATTAAATTGGCGGGTCCTATTTTTGTATCATCATCGTTGGCCGTTCCTTGTTTACTAGGCACGGACTTTCTGTCTAAAATGCCCATAAAAATTCTCATAGACCAGGCCTGCATTGAGCTTCCGTCGGGTCGGCGGGTTGAGTTTTTGAAGAGTCCAAATAAGATACGCACGGCTTGTGCGACGGTGCAGGCGCTGGCAACCCGGACTGTACGGGTGCCCCCGGGATCGCAAATGTTGGTACCCCTTCGGTTGAGAAAACCCCTGGGGGCGGATGCGGGGGCGCAGGGAGTTCTATTGGGGCCGTCTAACAGGGCTAAAGGGGACCTCGGCTTAGCGGTGGCCCAGACCATGGTGAGGGGGGACAGTGAGCCGTTCGTTGTGGTCCTGAATACGGGGTCGCGGCCGGCCGTGATTACGCAGGGAACGGTGCTCGCTCACGCCGCGCCGCTACCCGTCGAGGAACAGCTCGTTGCTCACGCCGATTCACATGTCGATACGCATCCCCAAAGTGAGGAGGGGACGGAGTGGTTGGACGCGTTGTGTGCCGGGTCCAGTACCTTGTCCAGTGTGCAGTTGGGTGCATTGAGGGGCTTGCTGCTCGAGTTCGCTGACGTGTTTAGCAGGCACAAGTACGACATTGGCTGCACAGACCTGTTGCGCCACCACATAGAGACTGGGGACGCGGCCCCTATTCGACAGAATCCCTTCCGGCTCAGTCCAGCCGAGAAGGAGCATGTGCAGTCGGCAGTAAATGACATGTTGGCGGCCGACATCATTGCGCCCTCTTCCAGTCCGTGGGGTGCTCCTATCGTCTTGGTTAAAAAACAGGATGGATCCCTGCGGTTCTGTGTTGATTTCCGCCGCCTAAACAAAATATCAATGGCCGATGCGTATCCGCTCCCCAGGATGGATGAGTCGCTGGATGCCTTGGCAGGAGCACAGTTTTTTTCGACGCTCGATTTGCTTTCGGGATTTTGGCAATTGCCCCTCGATGACGAATCAAAACCTAAAACCGCTTTCCGGACACCGGGAGGCCTATTTGAGTTCAACCGATTGCCCATGGGTTTACATTCCGCTCCTGCCACGTTCCAGAGGCTCATGGAATTGGTTTTGTCAGGCCTTCAATGGGACACCTGTTTGATTTACCTCGATGATATCATCGTTTTCAGCCGAACTTTTGAGGAGCACCTCCAGCGACTGAGGGCAGTGTTTCTCAGGATGCGTTCCGCGAAGCTTAAATTTAAACCGGCTAAATGTTTTCTGCTTCGGGAATCGGTCAGGTATTTGGGCCATATCGTTAGCCGTTCGGGGATCTCGACGGACCCTGCTAAGACGCAATGCGTCGGCTCATGGCCAACACCGACCTCTGTTACTGAAGTCCGCAGCTTCATAGGATTTGCCTCCTATTACCGTCGTTTTGTCAAACAGTTTGCCACCATAGCCAGGCCCCTGCACGCTTTGACGGCTAAAGGGGTGCGGTTTCACTGGGGGCCGGAGGAGGAGGCCGCGTTCTGCTCCCTTCGTGACGCCTTGG
Organism: Lethenteron reissneri; assembly: GCF_015708825.2. NCBI lineage: Eukaryota > Metazoa > Chordata > Hyperoartia > Petromyzontiformes > Petromyzontidae > Lethenteron > Lethenteron reissneri. The sequence continues at coordinate 132,284 of NW_026891289.1, read as the reverse complement.
TGCAGGCTCCCCCCTTGTGTTACCCCGATTTCACGCAACCGTTTGTGCTCGACACGGATGCCAGTAACACGGGTATCGGGGGAGTGCTCTCACAGGTGGTCGGGGGGGTCGAACGGGTGGTCGCCTACGGTAGCAGGGTTCTGTCCCCCGCGGAACAACGCTACTGCGTGACACGGCGTGAATTGCTGGCGATTGTGTTTTTTATACAGCAATTCAGGCCGTATCTGTATGGCCGTCACTTTACGGTTCGCACGGACCATGCGGCTCTCCAATACGCTATGCGGGTGGCGCAGCCATCCGGCCAATTGTCCCGATGGTTGGAGGTCCTTCAGGACTACCAATTCACGACGATTTACCGCAAGGGGTTGCGCCACTCGAATGCGGATGCATTGTCACGGTTGCCGACGCGTACGGAATGCGCATGTCAGTTGGGATCGGCGCGGTGTAAACCTTCTGTCGATGTCCCCGCGGAAGTGGTGCTAGCCGCCACGGATACTACGGGGGTCGACGCCCCCACGGGGAGGGACTCGCTGTTAGCATTGCCTCTCATCGAGTGGGGCCGTCTGCAAATGGCCGACAGCTCCCTACTCGCGCTACGTCGGAAGGTTAACGTTCCCGAGGGCGGGGAAACGCGGGTCGGTTCCTGGGTGTGCAGACAGGGCCTCTTGATGAAGTGGGACTCCATGTCCCGGCGCCACATGCTTGTGGTGCCGGTTGCTGTACGGGGTAAGGTCGTCCTGGCTGCCCATGAACGACTCATGCATCTGGGGTTTCATAAAACGCTCGCCCTCATTCAGCGAGACTACTATTGGCCTGGGATGGGCAGTGACGTGGCGAACATTCTTAAGGGGTGTGTAGGGTGCGCTAAAAGAAAACCGCCACAAATAGCGGCTAATCCACCGCTTCAATCCATTCAAGTTTCGCGCACGAACGAATTGGTCGCGCTAGACATCTTGGGGCCCTTTCCCACTACACCTCGGGGAAATAAGTTCCTGCTGGTTGGCGTAGAGTACTTCACCCGCTGGCCCATGGCGTGGCCACTCGCCAACCAGTCGGCTGCGGCAGTGGCGGACGCCTTTGTCCAAGGTTACGTTTTGGACAAAGGCGCCCCCGAACGCTTGCTGACGGATCAAGGGAAAAACTTTTCGAGTGTTTTGTTGCGCGAGGTGTGCGACCTGTTGGGTACAAAGAAAGTACGTACCTCCCCGTACCACCCGCAGACTGACGGTATGGTTGAACGTCTGAACAGGACGATTACGTCTATGCTGTGCCAACAGGTATGCGACGACCAGGTGGATTGGGACTTACAGGTACCGGGGGTACTAGCGGCCTATCGGATGGCACCCCATGCGGCGACGGGGTTTTCTCCATTTTTTCTGATGTATGGGCGGGAGGCTGATCCGGCCATGGACGTCCAACTGGGGATTTCACAGCCACGTGCGAAATCAAAATTGGCAGACCACATTAAGTTTAACATCGCCAAATTGGCTGAGGCGCGAGAGGCTGCGAGATTGAATTCACGCTCTCGGCAGATCGCGAACGAGCGATTGCATGAACGGAAGGTGCATACGCACAATTGGGAACCGGGCGATAAGGCCTGGCTGCATTGTCCACACGCACCGTTGGCTACGTCCCCCAAACTGTTGAGACCATGGAGGGGACCGGTGGAAATTGTGCGGGTTGCACGACCCCAGAGTATACAGATTAAATGGGGAAAACGCCGTTGGTACGTGCACTCCTCCCGACTGAAACCCTACGCGGCGCCGCGTGACCCCGGGTTGTGCCGTGACGACCGAGCGTGTGATGTGACCGTCGACTCGGGGAGGGATGTGTCGCAGGCTGATCCTCACGTGTCTCCACCTGACCCACCCCCAGGTGTCTCGGACCTGACGGCTGTTGACCGTCGGGAACCGGAACCCCGCGGCTCGCACGGAGCCCCGATGCCTGGCCCATGCCTTCCTGAACTGCCGGCGCCGCCGGATGGCCAACTGCGTCCTGTGCCGTACGACGGTCCGGCAAGGCGGACTCGGTCAAGGACGCAACACTTTTCATGAAAAAAAAAAAAAAAAATTCTTTTTTTTGTTAAAGCCCGACTTCGTTGCCGGCTTCCCCCTCTGCCGGGGTAATGTCCCGTTCAAGGGACGCTCGGACATTGGGACGCTGCATGAGTCGGAGAGAAAAGAAGAGAAAATGATTAAAGACATTTTTTTTTATTGTTACTCTTTCCGCATACACAGTATCGTTGCCATTCGCCGGATTGTGCATGTTGTTCTTGTTGCGGGTGTGGCGGTTGCTGGGTTTTGCGGATTGCGGTGTTCATGTTGTGTTGTTAGGGTTTGTGTTATGTTACGGGGCACACGTGGGGGTGAAAGGGTGTTGTATGGTTTATTAGCAGCCGGGTCGGCTGCGAGCTATGTGGTAGGGGGTGATGTAGTGGTGGTATTGACGTGCGCCGGCAGTGATGGATCACGGGGCGCGGGGTTGGGCACGCGATGTGGGCGTGGCATGGACGCGCGCGCCGGTGGTGAGGCGCGCTCACACAAGCTGGGAAAAGAGGATCGTAGCGAGTGCGCAGTGATTGGTCAGATAAGTGAGTACTCTCAGCGACGTCCGCAGGAGGGGTATAAAGGGGGACGCGCGAGAGCACTCGGGGTCAGTGTTAACCAGTTGAAGACCAAAGACGGGGTGGAGGAGGTAGGGGCCCTTTGTGGCTCGGAGCCGAGACTGGGGGGACCGTAGTCCGACGCCCGTGTGGGTCGGGACGGTGGTACTCAGAGCCGAGACGGGCACCCCGGCTGGGTGTGTCCCGGAAGGCTACAGGGCGTAAGAGCCCGTGTCAGTACAGCTGAGTGGGTGTTAGTCACCCGTGTAGCTGAGTGGGTGTTGGTCACCCGTGTAGCTAAGTGGGTGTTGGTCACCCGTGTAACGAAGTGTAGCTGAGTGGGTGTTGGTCACCCGTGTAGCTGAGTGGGTGTTGGTCACCCGTGTAGCTAAGTGGGTGTTGGTCACCCGTGTAACGAAGTTGGAGCTGAGTGGGTGTCCGTCACCCGTGTAGCTAAGTGGGTGTTGGTCACCCGTGTAACGAAGTAGGGTGTTAGTCATCCGTGTAACTACAAGTTGGTGAAAATAAAGAGTGTGCTACCCGTGAAGTCGTCTCCTGCCGAGTTACTACTTTACACATACACACACACATACAAACACACAAACACATACACACACATACATACACACATACATACAAACACACAGACATACACATATACACATACACACATACACATGACCCGGCTTCGCCCGGGACTTGGATCCACCCCGCCCGGCCGCCTTTGTCTCCCCAGTGGCGATGTTAATACGCCACACCAGTTACTCGTTTGAGGCTGAGTCGACCTAGGGGAGGTTCAAATAATCGTCACCGGTGGTGGCCGTGAGCGGGAATCGAACTCGGTTCGCCGGGTTGGTAGCGCAGCGTAGCGTTAACCACTACACCCACCGCTCCTCACACACCACACACGCACAGACACACACACAGACACACACACAGACACACGCAGACACACACAGACAGACACAGACAGACACACACACACACAGACACACAGACAGCACGCTAAGCACTACACTACCGCTCCCCACACACCACACACGCACACACACAGACACACACACAGACACACACACACAGACACACACACACAGACACACACACACAGACACAGACAGCACGCTAAGCACTACACTACCGTTCCCCCTACACAACACACGCGCGTGCGTCCATAGGTACACATACACGCGCGTGCTGCAGACACACACGACTTTCAGGGTGCGTACGGCAGTAAACGACTGCAATAATAAAGCGGCAATGCTGCGCGAGGAACGCCTTAGACCTGCAACACATTTGTGTAATGCGAGCGTAAACACACAAACACATACAAACACATACACACACATACATACACACACATACACACAAACACATACACACACATACACACACATACATACACACAGACATACACACAAACACACACATACATACACAGAAACACATACACACACGTACATAGACACATACATACAGACACACAGACATACACATAAACACGTACAAAAAAACCCACATACATACACACACATACATACACACAAACACATACACACACATACATACACACATACATACAGACACACAGACATACACATAAACACATACACACATAGACATGACCCGGCTTTGCCCGGGACTTGGATCCAGCACGCCCGGCCGCCTTTGTCTCCCCAGTGGCGATGTTAATACGCCACACCAGTTACTCGTTTTGAGGCTGAGTCCCTCCCTCGCCACTCTCCCTTCCTCGCCACTCTGCCTCCCTCACCACTCTGTAGAGGACGTGAAATTTGTATGAATTTACCTCAGAGTGGCGTGGTGGGTGTCGAGGCCTAGCACCGTGCAGAGCCTCCCGCCTCGCCTGATTTTCCCACTCGGCGAACGCTGGGTACGGGTGGCGTTCCTTCCCCCCGCCCCTAGCGCTCGAACAATACTGTGAAATGGCTATTATTTAATTATTTACGGAGCCTATGAAAGTGGCGAAGGCGTGGCTAGCCGTTGGCAGGGGCAACCGCCGTCCAATGAAAGTGCAGCCCTTGGCGAAGGCGTCGCTAGCCGTTGCCAGGTCCAATGAAAGCGGCGAAGGCGTCGCTAGCCGTTGGCAGGGGCAACCGGCGTCCAATGAAAGTGCGTATGGTCCGGAAACACACAGACACACAAACAGACAGACAGATTCACGATTTTATATATATAGATAACCCCCCCCCCTCAAATCTTTGCACCTGATGAGTTAATGAGTTAATGATGACGTCACCCTGCTGCTGCTGCTCTATATAAGAACGGGAGACACAGCAGAGCCTCACCATTCTGGCGAATTGCCCGATGATGCTGGATGCAATTACCAGCGAAACGTCGTACTCAAATTGTAAATGTTGTGGTTTCACGCTTCAACACACCGGTGGGCTAAAGCAGTGAACTATTTGTCTTTTGTCAACGTGACACTTTTTTACTGATTGGCCGTGTCGGGTGGTGGAGGGTTACGACACATTTATAAATAACGCGATCTAAACCCAAAAACGTTGATTATGAATAATATTGGTCGCGAAAGCCTACGTGTTAAACTGTAGTGGTGAGTGTAGTGTATAGTAGTGTAGTGGGCTCAAACAGAAACTCAGACGTACTGTTTGAAGGCAACACATTTATTTAACCAACACGTTAATGTGGTGCCACGACCATGGAGCCACTCTGCAAGCACCGCGACCCTGCCCTGAACATACACACACGCCGCACATACGTAGGGTCCCGTCGGGGGGGGTCGCCTGGCACCAAGGGTTTTCATCTGAAGTGCCCCAAAGCGGGGATGTCCCACGGTTTCCCGGTGCCAGGAGACTGGCCAACCTCCCCAGGCCAAATTGCATTGCGGTCCCCCTTAAATTGGCTTAACATTGTATGGGCGCACAGAAGCTCACCAGGCTAACCGCAATGAGACGCTCACAGCACGGGGGGTGGGCCAGGGTAAAATATTACGCGGGCAGCGCAGACGAGGAGTTGGGAGGGAAATCCCTGTGGACACCACGGGTGTGTATTGAGCTGGGCAGACGCTCAGGGGGTGAGGAATGTTGCCGCGGAGACAAGAAACAGGGGGGGGGGGGGGACAGCGTGACGTAATGTCCTAGGTAACGGCCACGAAACGTTCGAAAATCGAAAGGTAGGCGCACGATTGGCTGCGCAGGATGACGTCACGTAACCCTGGATTTTCGGAATCCCAGGGCCTAAAAGGAGGGAGCGAAAAACGGTAAAGGGACTTATTCTCCAGTCGTTCATGGGTGGGCAGCCGACTATGTGGAAGCGCTACCCACGAGCATACAAGCGCATTGGGGGGGGAGTTAATGCACCGCCTCGTCCAACGCTTCTGTGCATATGACCGTGAGGAGGCGAAGGCGGCATTAGATGCACGCCGCCAGCCAGGCGAAGACCTCCGCAACTACACCGAGGACGTGCGCCCGCTAACACAGAGCGCACGCCCGGGGTACGCTGCGGATATCATTGAGGACCTCGCCGCCGAGAAGGTGCAGCGATATCTGGCCGGCACCTCGTGGTGGCAGCCCGATGTAAGCTGCGCGCGCCTCCCATTTAATGCCCTTGTTGAGCGCGCACGTGCCTGTGAGAGACTCGCTAGTGAGCGCTCGCTGTTCCGAGGGCTGGGACGGGAGTGCACCATCGCGAGCCTTCATGCAGAGGAGGAAGAGGAGGAGGAGCTTGCCAGGACGGTGAGGGGGGGGTAAGGGAACCTCCGGAATCCCGGGAAACAACCCCTGATGGGTAGCAAGGATAGAGACTGGCATAGGGGATATAGCCGGTCATGTGACCCATTTACGCCGGCAGGTGACCCCCCACGCTGCCGATTTGGGCTCTCCTTTTATTGGGCTGCTCAGCCCATTGTTCGGTCTCTGGGTCAATCCCATGAGAGCTCCGTCTATAAATAGACTACGTTTCCCTAGAACTGGTTGGCGTGTTCTCCACCAAAACCCGTTCCCACACCGGTCTGATCACACTCTCTCCAGCTCAGGGGGTAAGCTTCACGTACTACGCCACAGTGGGGTCAGCCACGCTGGTAAACGCGGACAGGGGCCAACTGTTTATGCGGGTGTTTAACCCCCACAGTACCCCAGCAACGGTAGCCACAATACACCCCCAACACGCGCGCCACTCTTACAGCTCGGTGTTTGCCCTCTGGGCTGAGGACCCCGGCCGCTTCAAGGACAACCAGGACCTGGCCTGGCGAGTCGGTCCGACTCCCAGAGCAGAGGTCATCCCCCTGCTTGACGCACTGCAGGTACCCTGGGCAGATTTACCGAAGGGGGAGGCCGATTAGCTGTGAGGGTTACTGCGGGAGTACGCCGACGTGTTCAGTGAGCATGATCCGGATGTGGGCCGGACAGACCTCGTCAAGCACCAAATTGACACCGGTGCAGCCCGACCCATTAAACTCCCCGCATACCGGATGGGAGCACCCGAACGGACCCAGATTAAAGAGGAAGATATGCTCTGCGATAACATTATCCAGCCCTCAGCGAGCCCCTGGTCTGCCCCGGTTGTACTGGCGACGAAGAAGGATGGGTCGACCCGGTTTTGTGCATCGATGACACATTTGACAGCCTTGCGGGGGCGTGGTATTTTTCCACCCTCGATCTAGAGTCCGGGTACTGGCAGGTGGAAATGGAGGAGGAGGATCGGCCAAAGGCCGCATTTACCACCCCGATGAGACTGTTCGAGTTCCGAGTGCTCCCATTCGGACTCACTGCGACATTCCAGCGGTTGATGGAGTTGTAATGAGAGAGTGCCATCATTGAACGACGATGGGCTGTATAGGCACTGCTGGGTTATTCGTAGCCAATCAGAGCTAGGGGTTCCATCTGGGCCAAAGGTAATGTGCGGAGCTCTGGGGGTACGTTCGGGGTCGGTGTGGGAACCTGGAGTCCGGACTGCATCTCCGCCACCTCGTCATGCCACCGGCCATGTGGCAACCTCTGGGGCCGAAGCCCTCTCTACTCCCTGCGCGCCGCCAGTCAGCGGCGAGCGAGGGAGAGAGCGAGGGGAGCCGCGCGGCAAGAGAGGATGAGGGAGCACGCGCCTTAGAGAGAGAGAGAGTGACCATCTGGAAAGGGGGTGCGGAGCCGAGCAGTGATTGTTAATGAAGAAAAGACAGAAGTCACAAGTCGTCGTGGAAGTGCCTTATTACATAGGCAAGCAGGCCTCGTCGAGCCCACGAAGACCTCGACGCGATCGAACCCAAAAGAAACAACAACCTTGATTATTAACGCGTAATATTATGAGAAAAGCATCAATGATTGAATCACAAGATCATGATGCGGCGTGTATCCGTGTGTGCGTCTGTGTGTGTCTGAGTGTCTGTGTGTGTCTGTGTGTGCGTCTGTGTGTGTCTGAGTGTGTATGTGTGTGTCAACAAAAAGGCATTACGGATGGCCACGTGAAATGCTCGAAGGCTCACTGCGGAGCAGAGGCTGCCACTCTACTGAAGACGATGCAGAGTCTGAGAGGACGAAAGGCACCGGGCAGAGATGTTCTCCCAAGAGAAATGCTGAGGGAGGGTGGCGTTTGTGCGCAGACTGCCCTACATGACGTCATAACAACAGTCTGGACCACTGGATGGGTTCTGCAGGACTGAAAGGATGCCCTGGTGGCCCACCTCTATAAGAAGGGGGGTGATGGGGCTGTTGTGGAGAGAGTGGAGAGTTTCCCATACCTCATGACCGGCTCATGTTTGACAGCAGAAATCTCAATCCGAATCAGTCGAGCGGCATTATCTTTTCATCGGCTGCGTGACGCTGCTATGTAGAAGCAACCTGGTCTGTCTCTCCACACGAAGCCTCAGGTCTTCTCGGCCACAGTCAGTCCCTCCCTTGTCTACGCTTGAAAAACGTGGACGCCCCTAATGGAGCATCTTAGCCGGTTAGAAACATTTAGGCTGGCCTGCCTACGATCCATCCTGGGTTTAAACAGGCTGGACTGTGTAAGGAGCTCACAAATCGGTGAGCTCCTCCGACAGGCAATGTTGCATTGGGTGGGTCATGTAGCCCGCATGCCCAGCCACCGAATGCCTAAACAGCTTTTGTTCGTATTCTTTGGGTCTTTCAGTAAAGTCACGTGGATAGGTTCAAAGAAAAATAAAATAAAGAAAAGAACAAAAAAACTACGACACAAGTGGTCATCATCACGACCGCTTGTGTTGCGATCGAAATGTCGTAGTTTTTGTTTGTTTGTTATTTTATTATTTCCCGTCTACGTGACTTTACCGAAAGAACCAAGAATACGTTTTTTGTTTGTTTGCTATTTTTGTAATTTTCTTTGAACCCATGTACGTGACTTTACCGAAAGAACCAAAGAATATGAATTCCTGCAGTCACTAAAGGTTTAAGTCAAGATTTTGTTCGGCCAGATTTAAAGGGCTAAATGGGGGCGGCACGGGCTAGAGAAGAGATGGAGTGACGTGGTACAGGAGGACGTGGAGCTGAATGGACTTGCCAATGACTGGTACCAGCGGTGTCAAGATCGGCCTCTGTGGAGGAGGCTCGTGAAGGACGCTACTGGGCAGTTGGAGGCAGTCGCCCTCCAACAACAACGGAGGGCGGAGGAGCGACGCTCACAACAACGAGCGGAGCGCCGAGTGGCTAAAGCACAGCAAGTTGGCACAGTAGGGGGCACAGGTGGTGCATCAGCCACTCACTCAGTCATCTCGGTCAGTCGACCCGTGGCACCTGCTGGGTCTGCCCCGTGACCTCCTGCCAGCGGGCGTTCGACACTTCACGTGGCCTCAAGGTGCACTTGGCCTGGCACAAGCGTCGTGGTGACGTCACCGCCACTTAGTGGCGAATGGCGGTTGTTGTTGTTGTTATGTGTGTATCTGTGTGTCTGCATGTATGTGTGTATTGTGTATGTGTTTGTGTGTATGTATGTGTGTGTTTGTGTGTATGTGTATGTCTGTGTGTATGTATGTGTGTGTATGTGTGTGTATGTGTTTGTGTGTATGTGTGTGTTTGTATGTGTGTGTATGTGTTTGTATGTGTTTGTGTGTTTACGCTCGCATTACACAAATGTGTTGCAGGTCTAAGCCGTTCCTCGCGCAGCATTGCCGCTTCATTATTTCAGTCGTTTACTGCCGTACGCACCCTGAAAGTCGTGTGTGTCTGCAGCAAGCGCGTGTATGTGTACCTATGGACGCGCGCGCGTGTGTTGTGTAGGGGGAACGGTAGTGTAGTGGTTAGCGTGCTGTCTGTGTCTGTGTGTGTGTGTCTGTGTGTGTGTGTCTGTGTGTGTGTCTGTGTGTGTGCGTGTGTGGTGTGTGGGGAGCGGTAGTGTAGTGGTTAGCGTGCTGTCTGTGTGTCTGTGTGTGTGTGTGTCTCTCTGTGTGTGTCTGCGTGTGTCTGTGTGTGTGTCTGTGTGTGTGTGTCTGTGCGTGTGTGGTGTGTGAGGAGCGGTGGGTGTAGTGGTTAACGCTACGCTGCGCTACGAACCCGGCGAACCGAGTTCGATTCCCGCTCACGGCCACCACCGGTGACGATTATTTGAACCTCCCCTAGGTCGACTCAGCCGCAAACGAGTAACTGCTGTGGTGTGTGAACATCGCCACTGGGGAGACAAAGGCGGCCGGGCGTGGTGGATACAAGTCCCGGGCGAAGCCGGGTAGTACATCTAGTAGTGAGTATAGAAACAAACAAGATGTATTGTAAGAGTCACTTTATTTTTCATTAATATTAAAGAAGTGAAGTTGCCTTTACATTCTAGATTTGAAGCTTTCGTGACTGCAAGGATTCATATTCTTAGGTTTTTTCGGTAAAGTCACGTAGGTAAAACATCAAAATTTATAAGAATAAAATAAAGATCACGACGCTGATGACGGAGACTTGTGTTGCCTCCGAAACGTCGTGATCTTTATTTTATTTTATTTTTATTAATTTTGATGTTTTACCTACGTGACTTTACCGAAAAAACCTAAGAATATGTTGCCGTTACATGCTTAAGCTGTTAATTTATCCATTGCATGGGTGGACCTTATCCTTATCAATCATCCAGACATTTGCCCCCCCTGAGAGATTTTGCAGGAGCCGCCACTGGAGCGGTAGTGTAGTGGTTAGCGCTACTGTGGAGGCTGACCCCCACCTCCCCCCGCCGATCGGGTGCCCCCCCCCCGCCAGCCCCCCCCCCGCCAGCCCCCCCCCGCCAGCCCCCCCCCCCCGCCAGCCCCCCCCCCGCCAGCCCCCCCCCCCCGCCAGCCCCCCCCCCCCCGCCAGCCCCCCCCCCCCGCCAGCCCCCCCCGCCCCCTCCTGGAGAGACGTCTCACTGCGGCTCGCCACCGCCCTGGGCTAATTACTGCGCGTGCGCCCCTACGGGCTCCCTTCACCCCACAACACGCGCGCGCACTCGCGGCGTTCCGCCTGCCCGCGCTGATTGCGCAATACACGTGCGCGTGTGTCCGCGCTCTCCTCGTGGTGACGTCACCGCCACTTAGTGGCGAATGGCGGTTGTTGTTGTTGTTGTTGCTCTCCCCGCGGGCTGGAGGCGAAGTCGTCGTGTCAACACGGCGAACGGCCACGGGTGGTTTCTGATTAACCCGCGAGCAGCCCTAGAGGCTCTGCAGCTGTTTGATATTAACTAATTAATTTGTAATCGCGGTGATACCCACCCACTGATTGGTGTCACCCACACACGGCAGTGCGCCAATCGCTGCCCCACCACTCTTCACACGCACGACGCGTCAACCATCAATCCGTGCTAAGGTTTTATTCCCGGCGCGAATAGTGGACCACTGTTTATGGCCCCCAGCGAACGCCCCACGCGTAGCGCCTCGCCTCTTACTTACCACCCTTCGCGATGTGCGACTATTTCGGGCTACATCATGGGACCTCCTTTGCCAGTACCAAAATATACTAATAGGGGTTTTCCCCCTTTTTTCTGGCAACAAAACTGACACCTTTTGCAAGGAATCATATTTTACATTAACCACAATACTTGCAGTCAAATGCAAACAAAAAACACAACTCTGATAATGTATGCATTTTGTTGGTTCTTTCGGTAAAGTCACGTAGAAAGAAATTAATAAAATAATAAAAATAAAACATAATAAAATAATTCTCACGACGTTTCGGCCACAACGCAAGTAGCCGTCTTCAGGTGAAGAACAGGTCTGTCAAGGAGACAGAACCAAGAAGATGAATCCCTGCAGAAAGCTTTAAATCGAAATGTATGCATTGTCGTTGAAACGGATTGGTCCACACCAGAGGCAGCTTTCTTTAGAGCCCAGTCTCATATGGTGTTCGACCAGATGACGCCAAAAGGGGAAACCCTATTAGTATATCTCGGGCTAAGTCTCAGGGGCGAACTGGGCTGAATCGACCAACTGAACGGTCACTCACCTCGCAGACAAACTCACTCACGGCGGCGTCGCACGGACACGGTGGGAGTTGGGGAGGACGCTGGGCAGCGAAGACTCTGCCTGGCCGACGGTTCGCAGCTACAACCCGGCAGTCGTCACGCTGAGGGCGGCTGCGATTCACCACGGATCGCAGGAGAACTCTGATCCAAATTCGATCTCTCCCTCCACTCTTTTTCACAAAGCGTTGGTGTACACGGTGCTATTTCTGCAATATTTTGCTGTCTTTTCTTGGATTTTCTGTTTGCACTCAGTCACATAGTCACTTTAAGATGTTTTCTTGTTAATGTTTTGGTTTTTTTGTTTGTTGCGGTTGCACCCGATTCAAGAGCCGAATGGCTCACAGGGCTATACCTAATGAATCAAACTTGAAATAAAATTAATGAAAACTTATCCTCTCAGAGCCCGTTAATCCCCGGGTGACATGACGTCATCCTGCGCGGCCAATCGAGCGCTTTACCTGCCGAGTTTTGAACGCTCTGACCGTTATGGGGGGTAGGGGCAGCACGTCATCCTCCCCCCCTCTTCCCCCCCCCCCTTTCCATTGTCCCCATATCCGCATTCCTCATCTCAGGGTCACCGCTAATTCCCTGGGTCTCTTAAATCGCTCCTCCGAGGGTGCCCAGGGGGTTTCCCCCACCGCACAGTTTGCACTGCCCCCAGACTCCTAGAGTGTTTGCCCTCGAGGCCTCACCTCCCGTGTTGTTTATGCTTCATCGCGGCCAGCCTGTGCAGCTCTATGTGCCCCAACGACTTTTAAAGTTGATTTTAGGGGGGCTGCCATGTGATCCGGCCTGGGGGGGGGGGGGGGTCGGCCAATATCCTGGCAACGGGAAACCGGGGAACATCCCTGCTAGGGGCCCTTCGGATGAAAACCCGTGGTGCCAGGCACCCCCCCCCCCATCGAGATGCTACGTGGGTGCGTGTGTGTGTTTAGTGGGGGTGTGCGTGTGTGTGTTTAGTGGAGGGTGTGCGTGTGTGTGTTTAGTGGGGGTGTGTGTGTGTGTTTAGTGGGGGTGTGCGTGTGTGTGTTTAGTGGAGGGTGTGCGTGTGTGTGTTTAGTGGGGGTGTGTGTGTGTGTTTAGTGGAGGGTGTGCGTGTGTGTGTTTAGTGGGAGTGTGCGTGTGTGTTTAGTGGGGGTGTGCGTGTGTGTGTTTAGTGGAGGGTGTGCGTGTGTGTGTTTAGTGGGAGTGTGCGTGTGTGTTTAGTGGGGGTGTGCGTGTGTGTGTTTAGTGGAGGGTGTGCGTGTGTGTGTTTAGTGGGGGTGTGTGTGTGTGTTTAGTGGGGGTGTGCGTGTGTGTGTTTAGTGGAGGGTGTGCGTGTGTGTGTTTAGTGGGAGTGTGCGTGTGTGTTTAGTGGGGGTGTGCGTGTGTGTGTTTAGTGGGGGTGTGCGTGTGTGTGTTTAGTGGAGGGTGTGCTTGTGTGTGTGTGTTTAGTGGGGGTGTGCGTGTGTGTGTTTAGTGGAGGGTGTGCGTGTGTGTGTTTAGTGAGGGTGTGCGTGTGTGTGTTTAGTGAGGGTGTGCGTGTGTGTGTTTAGTGGGGGTGTGTGTGTGTGTTTAGTGGAGGGTGTGCGTGTGTGTGTTTAGTGGAGGGTGTGCGTGTGTGTGTTTAGTGAGGGTGTGCGTGTGTGTGTTTAGTGAGGGTGTGCGTGTGTGTGTTTAGTGGGGGTGTGTGTGTGTGTTTAGTGGAGGGTGTGCGTGTGTGTGTTTAGTGGGGGTGTGTGTGTGTTTAGTGGAGGGTGTGCGTGTGTGTGTTTAGTGGGGGTGTGCGTGTGTGTGTTTAGTGGGGGTGTGCGTGTGTGTGTTTAGTGGAGGTGTGCGTGTGTGTGTTTAGTGGGGGTGTGCGTGTGTGTGTGTTTAGTGTTTCAACATCTTAACACCAAAACGCCTCTTTTATTGACAGAAAAAGATATAAAAAAACACCCACATTGTTACAGCGATGCATTGGCAGTGACAAGCCCCCCCCCTCCCCGCCCTAAGCCGTCGGCTGTGTCTGGTGGTGACCGTGCGGCAGCCCTCGTTCACGAGCGGAGACAGCGGACACAGCTGGGGGCTTTGCACGTGGAAGAGCGTGGGCCAAGTAGCGGCCATGCGGCTGCCAAAGAGCGATTATAAAATGGAGGGACGCCCCCCCCCCCCCGCCTGGATAACGATCCACGTGGCCGCGGGGAGAGAGCGACGCGCCACAACTCCAAGTTTGGAGCAGCTTCGTGGAGCCCACGGAGACCTCGACGCGATCAAACCCAAAATAAAAATCAACCCTGATTATTGCCGCGTGAAATTATGAGAAAAGCATCAATGATCGAATCACGAGATCATGACGCGGTGTGTGTCTGTGTGTGTCTGTGTGTGTGTGTCTGTGTGTGTCTGTCCTCTACTCGGGGCAGGAGACTGCCAAACAACAGGGAGTGGCTCTTCCAGAGGTGTGGACTCGAGTCATGTGACTTGGACTCGAGTCAAACTCGAGTCATGAATTTGATGACTTCAGACTCGACTTGGACTTGCATAACAATGACTTTGTCCCACCTCTGAGGTGTGGACTCGAGTCATGTGACTTGGACTCGAGTCAGACTCGAGTCATGAATTTGATGACTTCAGACTCGACTTGGACTTGCATAACAATGACTTTGTCCCACCTCTGGGCTCTTCTTCTGAACAAAAGAATGAAGGGGGCGTGGGAGCATGGCGGTGAGGTGTGGGAAGCTGTAAGCCCCAGGCTACTTTGGGCTCGCCTTCCCATCAACCGGAGGCGAGGAGTGGTGGTCGTGGTTACTTATGCCCCCACCGAAGACGAACATCCGTGGAGGGATGCAGGCAAAGCCGATGAGTCAGATGCCTTCTGTGACCTCCTGTCACGGGTGCTGGCTAGAGTGGCCCCTCGGCACAGAGTCATCTTGTTGGGTGACATCAATGCCCTAGTTGGTCATGATGCTGGCACCTGGTCTGGAGTGATTGGAAGGCATGGGCCAGATCAGCTCAATAGCAACGGTAGGAGGCTACTACATTTTTATGCAGCCCATGGGCTTGTAATTACCAACACGCTGTTCCGGCATCAGCGTATCCACACAACATCATGGATGCATGCCGGGTCCAAGCAAGAACATCTGCTGGACTACGTAGTGATGGATCAGCGGATGCGAGCCCATGTCCTTGACACCAGGACCTCCCGTGGAGCTGATCTGCCCTCTGACCGTCGACTAGTGCGGTCTAGGGATTGCTGCCTATTGGTCAATCACGTTATGTATGCTGATGATTTGGTAATAGCTGCTCATTCAGAGGAGGAATTGGAGACACTGCTGCTGAGACTGGAGTGTGCCACTAAGAGGTGGAGCCTTACCATCAGCCCCACCAAAACTAAGCACCTGCCTGGGTATTTTGTACCATCGGACACTCCACCCCCACAACTCCCAATCGGTGATGGGGCAGTTGTGGAGAAAGTGGAGAGTTTACCATACATGGGCAGTGTGCTCATGACTGGCTCCGGTTTAACAGCAGAGGTCTCACTCCGAATAAGTCGAGCGGCAATATCTTTTCATCGGTTGCGTAACGCTGTGTGGAAGCTACCTGGTCTGTCGCTCCGCACGAAGCTTCAGGTCTTCTCGGCCACGGTCATTCCCTCCCTTCTCTATGCTTGCGAAACGTGCCCCCCCCCCTAATGGAGCATCTTTGCCGGTTAGAAACATTCGGGCTGGCCTGCCTACGATCCATCCTGGGTTTAAACAAGCGGGATTGTGTGAGCTCACAAATCCTTGAAAGATCTGGGCAAAGTCTCATCGGTGAGCTCCTCCGGCAGGCAAGGCTGCGTTGGCTGAGTCATGTAGCCCGTATGCCCAGTCACCGCATGCCTAAAGAGCTTTTGTTCGGCCGGATCGAGGGGCCTAAACGGGCGCGGCATGGGCGAAAGAAGAGATGGAGTGATGTGGTACAGGAGGACGTGGAGCTGAGTGGACCTGCCGATGACTGGTACCAGCGGTGCCAAGATCGGCCTCAGTGGAGGAAGCTCGTGAAGGACGCTACTGGGCAGTTGGAGACAGTCGCCCTCCAACAACAACGGAGGGCGGAGGAGCGACGCTCACAACAACGAGCGGAGCGCCGTGTGGCTAAAGCACAGCAAGTTGGCACAGTAGGGGGCACAGGTGGTGCATCAGCCAGTCATCTCGGTCATCTCAATCAGTCGACCTGTAGCACCTGGGTCTGCCCCATGACCTCCTGCCAGCGGGCATTCGACACTTCACGTGGCCTCAAGGTGCACATGGCCTGGCACAAGCGTCGTGGTGATGTCACCGCCACTTATTGGCGAATGGCGGTTGTTGTTGTGTGGGGAACGGTAGTGCAGTGATAATTGTTTATTTACTCTTTTATCTGGCAACAAAAATGACACATTTTTTACAAGGAGTCGTGCTTGCATTGACCACAATACCTGCGGTCGGAATGCAAACAAAAAACACAACTCTGATAATATGTGCACTGTCCTTGAAAAGTACGTGGCTGGGAGTCGGAGGCGTAGGTAGTGATGATGATGGAGATGATGGTGATGGAGACTATGGTGGTGATGATGATGGAAATGATGCTGGTGGTGTTGGTGGTGATGGTGTTGATAGTGGTGGTGATGGAGATAATGGTGGTGGTGTTAGTGGTGGTGGTGATGATGGTGGTGGTGGTAGTGATGGTGGTGGTGGTAATGATGGTGGTGGTAATGCTGATGGAGATAATGTTGGTGGTGTTGGTGGTGATAGAGATGATGGTGGTGGTGATGGTGGTGGTCATGATGGAGATGATGATGGTGGTGGTAGTGATGATGGTGGTGATGGAGATGATGGAGATGATATTGATGGTCGTTGTGATTATGGTTGTTGTGGTTCATGTTGATATTGTTGTGGTGCTTAGTGGTATTTGTGGTGATGATGGTTGTTGTGGTGATGGTTGTTGTTGTTGTTCTTGTGATATGGCGTAGATTTGAAGCCTGCTGAAGTGTTTATCATCACTGGACTCTCCCGGCTTTGAGATGTCGGCCCAGGTTTTGTGGAAAGAGTCCAATGTGTTAGCAGAAAACTGTTCTCCAATCTTCACGAAGAATGTCTGGGCATCCTGCTTGGCGTGTTTCTTCATTAACTTCTTCGCTTCTTCCTTGAACACCTTGCGCTCCACCTGAGGGCGTGAGAATCAGAAATCTCCACCTTGAATGAAAAGTACTCAGAGACCAACAAGAGCCCCACATATACTGATGTAGACCCACAGAGACTCACAGAGACTCATGTAGACAGACCCACAGAGGCCCACAGAGACTTATACAGACTCAGAGACTCACAGAGGCTTATACAGACCCAGAGACTTACAGAGACCCATAGAGACCCACAAAGACGCACAGAGACTAATACGGACCCAAAAACTCACAGAGGCTTATACAGACCCATAGAAACCCACAAAGACTCATATAGACCCACAGAGACCTACAAAGCTCCATATACTCAGATCGACCCAAAGAGACCCACACAGATCCAGATACTCATATAGACCAATAGAGACCCACAGATATCCAGAGACTCATATAGACCAATAGAGACCCATAGAGATCCAGAGACTCATAAAGACCCATAGAGACCCACAGAGATCCAGAGACTCATAAAGACCCATAGAGACCCACAGAGATACAGAGACTCAAATAGACCCATCGAGACCCACAGAGATCCAGAGACTCATATAACCCCATAGAGACCCACAGAGATCCAGAGACTCATAGAAACCCATAGAGACCCACAAAGATACAGAAACTCATAAAGACCCATAGAGACCCACAGAGATACAGAGACTCATATAGACCCGTAGAGACCCACAAAGACTCAATCATCACACAGAGTCCCATACTCATAGAAATCCAAATTAAAACTAAACAACATATTTTATTGTTACCAGGTGAGGCCCACTTAGCTACTGCGTAGCTCTTTGTTCAGAAGCGATCGTGGTTGTCACAAATGACAGCAGCTCACCAAGTGGCCGGTATCATCATCGCGTGCGAATTTATAGCTGCAGCCACATTGCTCTAAACGCGTGGTGTTGTTGACTCTCAACGTGGAGGGGAAAACCCAGAGGACCCGGAGACAAATCCACGCGGCCACGGGAGAGAAAGAGAGACGCAGACTCCAATTATACCGCAGCAGCAGCATCAGTGCAGCGGCGGGCATCGTCAGGGTCAGGATCGAACCCACGACTTCCTGCGTACCAGGCGAGGTCGTCAACATCTTCTACCAAAGAAGTTACAGCAGCAACAACAGAGAGGGGAGTACCTGCCGGTACTGATCCCGGAACTGCTGCTCCTTCAGGCTCCTGTTTGAGCAGCATCTGCTGCCGCACACAATCGCTGTCCCCACCAGAATGGACACAGCGATGAGATTGAAGCCAGACAACTGGAAAGAGAACGAAGGGAAAAAAGGGTCGTGGATTGCGTTATTTTGTTACTTTCCGGGCGCATTGTACGTACGTGTGTGTACGTGTGTGTGTGTGTACGACATACCTTACCATCAGCCCCACCAAAACTAAGCACCTGCCTGGGTATTAGTACCATCGGACACTCCACCTCCAGAACTCCCAATCGGTGATGGGGCAGTAGTGGAGAGAGTGGAGAGTTTCCCATACCTGGTCAGTGTGCTCATGACCGGCTCTGGTTTGACAGCAAAGGTCTCGCTCCGAATCAGTCGAGCGGCATTATCTTTTAATCGGTTGCATAACGCTTTGTGGAAGCTACCTGGTCTTGTGGGGGCTACTGCCCCCCAATTCCTCTCTGTGAGACATAACTCTCGGCTGGCCCCTTAGCCACTTTGTCCATTCAAATACCCTCCGCGTGCCTTCCCTCACACAGCCCCGCGCAACAATCACACGCTCTGAACGGGGGGTCAGGGGTCGGAGGGCGAATGACGTTGCTCGCACACGCGCGGCCGCCGCGAGCGGGTGATAACGCTCGTTTAAAGGGGCCGTGGAACAGGTGTTTACGGTGGGTGTGAGCCCTCACGCAGCACGCGTCTCCACAGCGACAGAACGGCGCGTGTACCCGCGGAAACAACGACCACCCACGTTACGAGCGCACACCCGTGGAGCACTGACTACACACGCTGTGAGCGTACGTACACACAGCACCACGCGCTTTTACACGCTCGTCGAAACCACACGAGGTTGCGATTAGTTATTAATGATTCATTACCGGCCGACTATGATTCACTGTTGGGTCAGTAGGGATCGGCAAGGCAGGCTTACGCTATTTTTCGATGGTCGGTACCCGATTAATCTAATTTGATGGGCTCTAAGCTGTTTTGGTTTCTTTAGACTCAATCCCAATACTCTTTTATCTCTTACTCACGGTTAGATGTGCACGGCGCTCCAGTGGTCTCGTCCTCGCTGCCCACCTCGACGCGTCACACGGACGTTCGAGTGGCCGAGCTGGAGACCCTCCCGAGGGCTGACTTCTGGAGCAAGAGCACCTTTTACCTCTCTGCGCCCGCCTTTTATCCTTAACCTACATCAAAGAACGCCGACCCGAGCGCCTTCTCAGCCAATCAGGTCGCCACGCCCATTCAGCCGCATTCCCGGTTTCCCTAACAATGGGTCCCCCGCCGATTGCGGCGCCGGCGGTGATCCATGGGCCCCTTTGCTATGCCAATCAGCCGCGGTTTCTGTAACAAAGGCTCGCCGCGGGCTGCTGCGCGGCGGCGGTCCCTGCGCACACCCGCTATGCCAATCAGCCGCCCCCTCCCCTGGCTTCCCCTTCGCTCGTGGCTGTGGACCCCTGCCTGCCTTGCCGATACATGTGTGGGGGTGCGTTTCAACCGTGGTGGCTGGACAGCTCCCCGCCGTGACCATGTAATCTCAACCCGGGTCACAGCGCCGCGGTGCGAATTAGCATCGGGGGAGGTCGCCCAATTCCCCGGCCACAGGAAACCGTAAAGATTATCCCTATGAGGGCTTTTCGGGTGAAAACCTGCCGGCCAGGTGACCTCCCCTCGGAGCTCTATGGGGGCAAGTGCGTGCGGGTGTGTTCATGTGGGGGGCGGTGAGGGGGGAGCGGGGTCGGCCCGTCGCTTGGTGGTGGCGAGGTCATAGATGGGGCGCCCGCCGAGCGGCTTCACGGCGGCGGCATCACAGTCTCTCACTCCGCACGAAGCTTCAGGTCTTCTCAGCCACGGTCATTCCTTCCCTTCTCTACGCTTGCGAAACGTGGACCCCCCTAATGGAGCATCTTCGCCGGTTGGAAACATTTAGGCTGGCCTGCCTACGATCCATCCTAGGTTTAACCTGCAGGCTGGATTGTGTGAGGAGCTCACAAATTCTTGAAGATCTGGACAAAGTCCCATCGGTGAGCTCCTCTGGCAGTCAAGGCTGCGTTAGCTGGGTCATGTAGCCCGCATGCCCGGCCACCGCATGCCTAAACAGCTTTTGTTCCGTGACCTCCTGCCAGCAGGCGTTCGACACTTCACGTGGCCTCAAGGTGCACATGGCCTGGCACAAGCGTCGTGGTGATGTCACCGCCACTTAGTGGCGAATGGCAGTTGTTGTGGTGTACGTGTGTGTGTGTGTATTTGTGTATGCGTGTGTGTATGTATCTTTGTCTTTGTGTAAATAAAAATCTAATTAAACTTGTGCCGGAGGCCCCAGGGGGACAGGCATCCTCCAGAAACAACAAATAACCACTATGGGTGGCTACGTGGAATGTTAAAACGCTCACTGCAGAGGAGAGGCTGATACTCCTCTGTTGGGAGCTGGAGCGGTACTGCCTGGATCTCTGTGGCATTCAGGAGGTCCGGTGGTTCGGCTATGGCTCCTGCCACCATGAGGGGTGGACAGTCCTCTACTCGGGGCAGGAGACTGCCAAACAACAGGGAGTGGCTCTTCTTCTGAACAAAAGAATGAAGGGGGCGTGGGAGCATGGCGGTGAGGTGTAGGAAGCTGTAAGCCCCAGACTACTTTGGGCTCGCATATCCATCAACGGAAGACAAACATCAGTGGAGGGATGCAGACAAGGACGATGAGTCAGATGCCTTCTATGACCTCCTGTCACAGGTGCTAGCTAATGTGGCCCCTCGGGATAGAGTCATCCTGTTGGGTGACTTCAATGCCCGAGTTGGTCATGATGCTGGCACCTGGGCTGGAGTGATTGGAAGGCATGGGCCAGATCAGCTCAATAACAACGGTAGGAGGCTGCTAGATTTTTGTACAGCCCATGGGCTTGTAATTTCCAACACGCTGTTCCGGCATCGGCGCATCCACACAACATCATAAATGCATGCCGGGTCCAAGCATGAACATCTGCTGGACCACGTAGTGACGGAACAGCGGATGTGGGTCCATGTCCTTGACACCAGGACCTACCGTGGAGCTGATCGCGCCCACTGACCATCAACTTGTCATCTGTAAGATGCGCCTGCCATCCTTCCACTCCGGTGGTGGGTGTTTTCAGTTTCATTGATTTAGAATAACCCTGTGAGCCATTCGGCTCTTGATTAGGGTGCAACCGCAACAAACAATCAAATTACAAGATACATTAAAAATTTACTGCACGCAAATTTAAACATCCCTTACAAAAACAATCAAATCTTCCAGAAAAAGCACCATTTGTTTATGCTGCGTACTAAACTGTGCAAAAAAAATCCCATTTTGATGTTAGATCACAATAACAATCAAAATACAATTTAGATTAAAATTCAAGTCTAACTCTATACTACATCAAAAAATCTGGCTAAACTAAACTTTTCTATAAATTACTAAAATAATGCTATAGAAACAATGTAACAGTGATCATAAGAAATGTGATTGAAAGTTAACAATAGCGACACACATACCATATATTACTAAACCTAGCATCCTTCGCTAGCTGCATGAGTCAATCCATAATAGCAGGAGTAACAATAGTAGAAGCAGCACACTATAATCAAAATAGATGATAATTTCTCGCATTGGTCATCTATAGCGATAGATTTGATTTCAGGCCACTGTATAGCAGTGGCAGCTAGGGTTGTACGACTCCTCTAGAGCAGTTTTGAGTGATGGTCTTGTAGGTAGTGATCCAAGCTGGAGTTTATTGGCGATAGCATTCCAGACCCTGGGGGCATCTATAGCAAAAGCCCTTCCTCCAGTATTTGTACGGCAATAAGGAATGCGAAGCTGGTAAATGAGCGAAGATCTTAGCTCATATTTGTTTTCCGAAACAATGAGGAGATCCAGCAGGTAATCTGCGGATTTTTTTGTATGTACATCGTAAATGAATAATATCTTATGCATAACCCGTCGATCATTAAGAGATGTTAAGTTTGACCCAATGTAGAGATCGCAGTGGTGGGTCCTATATGGGCAGTTCAATGTTATATATTGAGTCAAGCTTCTTCAGAACAGTACTGGGTGCTGATTTATACACGATGTCACAGTT
The DNA here is from genome assembly GCF_015708825.2 of Lethenteron reissneri. Lineage (NCBI taxonomy): Eukaryota > Metazoa > Chordata > Hyperoartia > Petromyzontiformes > Petromyzontidae > Lethenteron > Lethenteron reissneri. The sequence goes on along the minus strand of NW_026891289.1, from coordinate 109,881 downwards.
ATCAAGTAGAGGCATTATGGTAGCTTTTATCAATTCCAAACGGAAAATATGGGGGAAGCAGTGCTTGTGTCGATATAGAAAACCAATTTAAATTGTTGTCTTTCTACCAATATAATCAATGTGTTCTTTAAAATTAAATTGTGAATCCAGGATGACCCCAAGATACTTATAGATCTTAACTTTTTCTATTTCATCATTCGTTTTGAATATAAATGGGGGTAAATAACGTCCTGCTTTAGTCCTGGTGAGAAGCATAGCACCTTGGTTTTGGAGGTATTCAGGACTAGTTTAAGAACATCTAGCTGTTTGTCGAAATCACCCTGGAGCCTAGCAATGATACTCCGACTGATGCTTGATACTCCGACTAATGCTCCTACTGTTGTGGAGTGACTCATGCAGCCAGCTATGGCTGCAAAGTTTGGTAATACATGTTGTTTACGTCGTTTATTGTGAAAATTCGGTCACAGTTCCTATGACCCCTGTTTAATTGCTTTTATGGCTTTATTTTGGGAATTTTCGAAAAGTTTTTTGGTTTTGCCATGTTTGTTTGTTGTAGTACAGAGTTAAACTGATGGCCTTAATCTAAGTTGTCTTGTGGTTGTTGTTGTTTGACTTGCATCCCACTGGGATTTTTGCACACAGTGTTGGTGTACGGTGCCTTTTCTGCAATATTGTGCTGTCTTTTCTTGGATTTTCTGTTTGCACTCAGTCACATATTCACTTTAATATGTTTTTCTTGTTCATGTTTTTGTTTTTTGTTTGTTGCGGTTGCACCCGATTCAAGAGCCGAATGGCTCACAGGGCTACACCTAATAAATGAACTTGAACTTGGATCACGTCATCTGTAGAGCGTCCAGCACTAATCAGTACAGTGTCATCTGCAAATAGATTTACCTTTGAATGATTCAGATCAGTGCCTAATTCATTAACATAGAGAGAGAACAAGAGGGGGCCGAGGATTGAACCCTGTGGAACTCCTTTTGTTATCTTAACACTGTTTGACATCCAACCATCTGTGAATACAGTTTGGGTGCGAGAAGAGAGGTAATTTTTTTACCATTCTACTGCGTGTTTTGAGAAACGGAGGCAACTTAGTTTACTTAGCAGGGTGTTGTGGTCCACTGTATCAAAAGCTTTGGACAAGTCAAGAAATAGACTGGCGCAGTACTGCTTATTATCAAGACTACTGTAAATGTGATTCAGAGAGCCCAATGCAGCAGTTGCGGTGCTGTATTTTTTACGGAACCCAGATTGTTTTCTATGTAATATATTGTTGTCGGACAGGAAACTGCTAGTTTGATAGTTCAGTAATTTTTCAAAAAATTTCATTAACGGAGACAAAATTGAGATAGGTCGGTAGTTATTTGGATCATCTTGAGGGCCTCCTTTGTGTAGTGGACGAACATAGGAATGTTTCCATTCTATATGTACTGATGCTTCTTTGATGGATAGGTTGTAAATATGGGCTATCGGTTTGTATATTAGGTGACCAACATTAAGAAGAGCAAAAACAGGAATACTATCCGCTCCAGTAGCGGAAGACCCTTTGAGGTTAGACAGTTGTTTTAGAACATTATTTTCGTTTATAGATAAGAAATAAAATTTGTTTAACGTTTGGTCAGTGGTTTCCGAAATTACTTGAACTGGGGTTACTCCCAATACATTATCATAAAGGTCACCAGCAAGTAAAAATTGTCGACTATTTTTTGGGAATCTGAAAAACACACCCATTTCGGTTCAGCATAACAGTCAGATTATCTGTTTGAGTTGTTTTTCTATACATTTGATTGTTTCCCATAAAATCCTGGCATTGCCATGTGATTCCAGGAGCGCGGAGGAAAATTAAGCATTTTTTGCATTTCGTATTTTTTTGACGCATCTAATTTTTTTTAAATCCTGTATTCAAGCCAGTCATTTACCAAGTTACATTGATGAGCAAATTCCCAAGCCTTGTCCCTTGTTTTCATGAGCTAAGTAACGGAGCATGTTTGTTAAGAATTTTGAGAAATGTGGATCTGAAGGTCTCACAAGCCGTTGTCAGGTCGGGGATATCACAGACCTTGTCAATTTCCGAGTGAAATACATCATTTGTAAATGCCTGAAAGCTGAAGTGTCTCAGGGAGTGCTTCTCAACCAATTTAGGGGGGAAATTGGGTTTGGCTGATGATCTCACCCCAAATATGAACGAGTGATCACTAAGGTTAATACCCAAAACACCAGTCAGTGTGAAATTGTGAGGGGGCATGTCAATAGGACGTGAAGCAGAGATGAATGTCCCGGATTTTTAGGTTGGGTCTTGTTGGCACATTTATTGATTGAAACAGATTAAATTCATCTGTAAAATTTGAGACCACAGCCGGTGGATTTAACCAATTCCAATTTAGATCTCCCACTAAAACTATTTCACCTTTAGAAAGGCTCCCAAAAAGCTCTCTCAGTGCAGACTCAGCTTCTACATCCTTACCACTAGGCAGTCTATAGCAACACACTACCAATACACCCAGGACCCCATTCAAACCCACAGCGACCTGGTATCAGCTGGCGAATTAAAGTTGCAAGTGAGAATGTCATCATCGCTTGCAGCTGGGGATGTTATCGTCCCCGTCTCCTCCTGATGTTGAGCAGAAATGGGCGAGGTTTAGGACTGTGACTCATGCACCTGCAATGGCTGATTTGGGTACGCGGTCCAGACCTCCCCAGAGACCCTGGCTGACAGAGGAGGTGTTCAGGCTGGCTGAGAAAAAGCGGCAGGCCCATTCTCATCGTCTACAGCATCCCACGTCAGAGAATGAGGAGGCTTACCGCAGCCTACGCTCGGAGGTTTGGAGAGCCGTGAGGCTGAACCAATACCTCTGCCGTGGCTGACCATTGTTATCACACTGTGGGCTCGCATGATATTGTTTTTTCCGAGACCAAGGTACTCTGCAAACCTTCTGACTACCATCAAAGGTTTGTTCATGAAACCATCCAGATATATAAACATAGACATAACTTCGACCAAGAAGATGGGAACGAATTGAGCAATCACTGGACATATGTGATTAACCAGGTAAAGTCTTCTCCTGATTTATGGTTGTATCTGTAGTGGTGATACGCACTGGCAGTAGGGATCGTGTGGCAGCGCGTGGTGATTGGCTGTGTGTCGGTGACGCGCGCTGACAGTGAGGGATCATAGGGCAGCGCGGGGTCATGGGTTATGTGGTGGTGATTGGCTGTGTGTTGGTGACGCGCGCTGACAGCGAGGGATCGTGTGGCAGCGCGGGGTGATTGGTTGTGTGGTGGTAACACGTGCTGGGAAAACGGATCGTGTGGCAGCGCGTCGTGATTGGTCAACTAGAGTGGGTGCTCACATCGCGGTCCGCATAGGCTCCGTCTCTCCGGGAGCGGAGGTCTATAAAAGGTGATGCGCGCGGGCGCTCGGGGAGTTGGTGACCAGTGAAGACGGAAGACGGAGGAGGAAGAGATAGGGCCCTGAGACCCCTAGTCCCGCCGTCCTTGTAAGGGCCGGGACTCTGTGTGGCTCAGAGGCGGGACCTTGGGACCCGGGGCCGGACGTCCGTGTGAGGGCCAGGCCACGGGACCCAGTGGTCGTGACCCATACCCAAGCTGGGGTGGGTCTGTAGGTTCCCCTGAAAGCTACGGGGGCTGGAGAGCCTGTGTGTGTGTAGCCGGGTGGAACAGTGTAGCGTGAGCTGTAGTGACCACACGTGTTATTGTGGCAAGAACAGTGAGCTGTAGTGACCACACGTGTTATTGTGGCAAGAACAGTGAGCTGTAGTGACCACACGTGTTATTGTGGCAAGAACAGTGAGCTGTAGTGACCACACGTGTTATTGTGGCAAGAACAAGTGTTAATAAAGTGTGCTACCCGTCAAGTGGTCTCCCGCCGTAGTTTACTATACTACATATCTACCATATATGCCGGGTACTAGTCTATTTTTCTGAGTTAATTTCCCTCCACCCGCATCCTCACCTCTCTCGGCCTCCCACTTCCAGCCCCGCCCACTTCCCCCCCCCCCCCCCCGCAGCCTCATGTCCTCTCTCCCCCTAGCGCTCACGCAGCGCTGCCCCCCCCCTCTCTCTCTCTCTCCCTCCTTGCCCCTTCCCCCCTTCTTACCGATATAACCTCTTGCCACGGCAGTTCTCTATCCCACTTCAGCAATTTTGTCTTGCTTTGGTTTTCCCACCTGATGATGATTGCTTGTGTTATTTCGAACGACGTGACTTTACCGAAAGAACCACAGAGTATGGATTCCTGCAGTCACGAAAGCTTCAAATCAAGATTGTAGTACCATTGTTCGGCTACATGCAGGTTACCATTGGCACTTACCTGTAGTTGCGGACATGTGTCAACGGGGTGGTATACATGCCAGGTGGGATGAACACGGCAAAACTGATTCTTCCGCCGTTGCCGATCATTGCTACAACGCTGTGGGCTCTCATGAAATTGTCTTTTCCGAGACCAAGGTGCTCTGCAAGCCTCCTGGCTACCATCAAAGGTTTGTACATGAGGCCATCCAAATATACAAACACAGACATAATTTCAACCGTGATGATGGGTACAAACTTAGTAATAATTGGAAAGATGTTATTAACCATGCAAAAAAGATTTAACTACACATATTTGGAGCATTCCTGGCATCGATTTCAGCCGCACCACCTCTACATAACAAAAGGCTCAGTCAACCATTCTACACAACAAAGACTCATTTCCTGGCAGCGATTTCAGCCGCATCACCTCTACATAACTAAAGGCTCAGTCCCATTTACACGCACCTTTACATCATCCGCACTTAGTTTACACAACAAAGGCTTATTCCTAACAGCGTGCTTCAGCCGCACCGAACCTCACAAAAATAATATCCAGGGCCTACCTTGGCTCCTCCCACCCTCAACTAGTATATATACAAGGACTGTTTTCTTGGAATTTCTCTCACTTGATACAGCTATCGTGCTGTGACGGTTCCACCTGAAGACGGAAGCTTGTGTTGCCCCTGAAACGTCGCGATTTATTTATTTATTTATTATTAATAAAAAATTACCTACGTGACTTTACCGAAAAAACCTAAGAATATGAATCCTTGCAGTCACGAAAGCTTCAAATCTAGAATGAACAGGGCCGTTGGGCCACTAGGGTCCCCAGACCCCAAGAGGGGGGCTGGGGGATATTCCAGGGCCCCCTAGACAGTTCCAGAAGGGAGGTGTGGCTAGGGACGGAGAGACCCTGAAACGGGTATAAAAGCCGGACCCCTGAATGGGTTCGGCAGTTCTTGTCCGCCTGAAGACCTGAAGACTCGAAGAGTCCAGTGGGCAGAACCCGAACCCCTGGCTAGGGTCGGGTTCAGACATAACCAGGGTAGTGTTAGCGCTATTCCAAAGTGAGGGCACGTTAGTCCGGAGGGGCAATCTCCTTAGGATATCGGGTGTGAGGGGCCGTTACCCCTCTGTGTTATGTTCCCCTAGTGTTGCCTCTAGTGAACCGTCTCTCCTCGTCTTGGACCCACTACACAAGGATGGGTGGTGATCCTGGGTTGCTGAGGAAATGGAATCTGCCTCAATGGCCCGCAATCACAAATCGCTCTTTAATTCCATCAAATAAGTAACCTGCAGCACCACACATATTACCATCATCATGGGTAGTAGTTCTGAGTCTATGGGTGACAGTTCTGAGTCGATGGGTAGCAGTGCTGAGTTTATGGGTAGCAGTGCTGAGTCTATGGGTGACAGTGCTGAGTCTATGGGTGACAGTGCTGAGTCTGTGGGTGACAGTGCTGAGTCTGTGGGTGACAGTGCTGAGTCTGTGGGTGACAGTGCTGAGTCTATGGGTGACAGTGCTGAGTCTATGGGTGGCAGTGCTGAGTCTATGGGTGGCAGTGCTGAGTCTGTGGGTGACAGTGCTGAGTCTGTGGGTGACAGTGCTGAGTCTGTGGGTGACAGTGCTGAGTCTGTGGGTGACAGTGCTGAGTCTGTGGGTGGCAGTGCTGAGTCTATGGGTGACAGTGCTGAGTCTGTGGGTGGCAGTGCTGAGTCTGTGGGGTGCCACACGCCTCACCTGAGACAAGGTGTGGAGCCAGTTGTTGACCTCGTCGCGTATCCGTCTGGCGTCGGCGTCGCTGATGTTCACGTGCAGGGGAATGTTCGGGCAGGGGACGCGAGCCAACACCTCCGGCACGTTCAGCTCCTCGCTCAGGAGGTCCTTGCCGGCCCAGGTGTACCCGCTGTGAGCGCAGGCCACGTAGTCTCCCGTGAGCAGCGCGACGCTCACCCAAACTATGGGGGCGATCAGCGCCTTGAACAACATCGGCCAAAACCAGTGGCGGGTGCAGCGGCAACTCCTGCCGGTTGCTCCTCCTGATGCAGGAGCTGCAGCAGGAGGAGCTGCAGCACGTGCTGCTGCTTCTGCTGCATCAGCACGTGCTACTGCATCATCAGCACGTTTAGCTGCTGCAGTAGCACGTGATTCTGTAATAGCAGCTTTTTCAGCATCAGCTTTTGCAGCAGCAGCTTTTGCAGAAGTTGTTTCTGCAGCACGTGCTGCTGCAACAACTGCTGCAGCATGAGTTTCTGCATCAGCTGTAGAATCAGCTGCTTTAGCAGCTGCTGCAGCATCAGCTTTTGCAGCATCAACTTTTTCAGCATCAGCTTTTGCAGCACGTGCAGCATCAGAAGCAGTTGTTTCTGCAGCACGTGCAGCATCAAAAGCTGATGCAGCACGTCCTGCAGCAACAACTGCTGCAGCACGTGCTGCTGCAACAACTGCTGCAGCATCAGCTGCTGCAGCATCAGCTTCTGCATCAGCTTCTGCAGCAGCTGCTGCATCAGCTGCTTTAGCAGCTGATGCAGCATCAGCTTTTGCAGCATCAACTTTTTTAGCATCAGCTTTTGCAGCAGCAGCTTTTGCAGCAGCAGCACGTGCTGCAACAGCAGCATGTGCTGCTGCAACAGCAGCACGTGTTGCAGCAGCACGTGATGCAGCAGCAGCTATAGCATCAGCTTCTGCAGCACGAACATTACGTGCCTCTACAGCAGCTGCTGCAGCAGCAGCTGCTGCAGCTTCAGCTTCAACAGCATCGGCTTCAGCAGAACGTGCTGCTGCCGCTGCTCTGCTGCACCTCTGTTTGAGGGCAGCAACTCCTCCGGGGCAGCAGGCGGTCACCGCCTTCCAGGTATCGGGTTGCAGCAGGAACCCGACGCAGAGGAGAACGGCGGCCGGGACGAGGAAGACCACCGCGACGATGTAGACGTTGAGGTCGTGGACGCAGGGGCACCGGAACACGTAGTTGGTGAACACCTCCTGGCCCACGACCACGAGGGCCGCGGCGAGGCCGTTCCACACCGCGAGCTTCCACACCTTCAGCAGGGTGAAAGCGGCGTGCAGAGACTCAGCCATGGGCATGGTGTCACCGGCCTCGCTGGAGCTGTGGGGTCTCTCTCTGTCTGTATCTCTGTTTCTGTCTGTCTCTGTCTGTCTGTCTCTGGCTCTGTCTGTCTCCTGGTCTCTCTCTCAGTCTCCTGGTCTCTCGATCTCTCTCTGTCTGTCTCCCGCTGGCTCTCTGCCAAGGTGGTAACGGGGGAGCCCTGTTAATGGAGTTCGGTTCTCAGGAATGCGTAAACTTGCACGGTGGACGTGGCCATGCGGGCAGGAGTTTTTCACTTCTCATTTCACAATCTGAGCAGATAATCATCCTGTTATATTTGCACCTGTGTCTGTGCCTGTGTGTGTCTATACCTGTGTGTGTCTGTACCTCTGTGTGTGTGTCTGTGTGTGTGTCTGTGCGCAAGAAGCTTCAGGTCTTCTCAGGCCACTGTCATTCCCCCCCTCCCTTCTCTACACTTGCGAAACGTGGACCCCTCTAATGGAGGATCTTTGCCGGTTAGAAACATTTATGCTGGCCTGCCTACGATCCATCCTGGGTTAAACCAGGCTAGATTGTGTGAGCTCACAAATCCTTGAAAGATCTGGGCAAAGTCCCATCGGTGAGCTCCTCCGGCAGGCAAGGCTGCGTTGGCTGGGTCATGTAGCCCGCATGCCCAGCCACCGCATGCCCAAACAGCTTTTGTTCAGTCGGATCGAGGGGGCTAAACAGGCGCGGCACGGGCTAGAGAAGAGATGGAGTGATGTGGTACAGGAGGACGTGGAGCTGAGTGGACTTGCCGATGACTGGTACCAGCGGTGCCAAGATCGGCCTCAGTGGAGGAAGCTCGTGACGGACGCTACTGGGCAGTTGGAGACAGTCGCCCTCCAACAACAACGGAGGGCGGAGGAGCGACGCTCACAACAACGAGCGGAGTGCCGGGTGGCTAAAGCACAGCAAGTTGGTACAGTAGGGGGCACAGGTGGTGCATCAGCCAGTCATCTCGGTCATCTCAGTCAGTCTACCCGTGGCACCTGGGTCTGCCCCGTGACCTCCTGCCAGCGGGCGTTAGACACTTCACGTGGCCTCAAGGTGCACATGGCCTGGCACAAGCGTCGTGGTGACGTCACCGACACTTAGTGGCGAATGGCGATTGTTGTTATTTGAGTCCATGTGCATGTCTGCGACGATTTGTGTGTATGTACGTCCTTGTGGGTATGTGTATATAAGTCGATGTGTGTGTGTGCGAGTCGATGTGTGTGTGCGTGAGTCTGTGTGTGTCAGTCGATGTGTGTGTTAAGTGTTAATAAATGTGTGTGCATGCTGTGTATGTAGACCACTAATATTTCACAATTAGGTTGGTAATTTTTACAATAATATTGTATGTGTCGAAGTCCATGTGTGCGTGTGAGTCCATGTACGTGTCTGCGTCGATGTGTATGTGTGAGTCGATGTCTTTATGTATGTGGGTCAATGTCTGTAAGTCTGTGTAAGTAGATGTGTGTCTGTCTTTTTTGCCCGGGCAATGCCGGGTACTTCCCACTAGTCTAACCTATAAAAGGCATTTTTTGTCTGTCTATCTGTGTGTCTGTCTGTGTGTGGACAAAACTTGCGAAGGATTTGACTAGCGATTCGTGGGGTTGATGTTTAACAAGTACCTGATGACGATTGTTTGTGTTGCGATCGAAACGTCGTGATATTTGTATTATTATTTTTCTATCTACGTGGCTTTACCGAAAGACCCAAGAATATGAATTCCTGCTTTAAGTCAAGATTTATGCGGAGAATCTTTGTGTCCTGGCAGTTGCGCGTGTGTGCGGATGCGGGCGCTTGTGTGTGTGCGTGTCTGTGTGTGTGTCTGTGTGTGTGCGGGCGCCAATGCATGTACGGCCGAGAGGGTGAAGTTGGAGTGTGCGGGCGGAGGAAGATAAGAAACCAAACAAAACAAGCAGTTCGCAGGAAATTAGTTTTCAATTCAGTGTAGTAGCGTAGTGTATATCGTAGTGTAAAGTAGTGGTGCATAGTAGTGTAGTGGTGAGTGTAGTGTGTAGTAGTGAGTGTAGTGTATAGTAGTGTAGTGGTGAGTGTAGTGCATAGTAGTGTAGTGGTGAGTGTAGTGTATAGTAGTGTAGTTTATAGTAGTGTAGTGGTGAGTGTAGTGCATAGTAGTGTAGTGGGCCCAAACGGACACTCAGACGTACATATCATTATCAGAGTTGTTTTCTTTGCATTTTGATTGCTTGTGTTGTGGTTTTGCTAACAGATAAAAGGGCAAAAACCTATTACTGGCAGTACACCGTCGCAGCGTCATAAACCCACAGCTAAAAAGGAAAATATTTAGCAACCAAATAATAAAATATTAGTTTTCTGCACACAAACATTATTATTTTTTTAATTGCTAAATTATTTGTTTATAATAGTAAAGAATAAACCTGAGTTCTTAGAGAAATATTAAATCAAATTGTACTTTACATTGCCGTGGTGAGGCCTAGTCCCGTGCAGAGCCCGTGGCCTCGCCTAGATTGCCAAGCCGGAGGAGGTGACACATTGCCTGGCTGGGGACTGGGCCGCTCTCCCCACCCGCGCTGCAACAATGCCATCTAAGCGCTCTAATATTAATATCTATGGACTTTATAGCAATAACTGCACGCATTGGGGTGGGGGGAACATATGACTTTGAAGAATGAACCTCAGTGTTGTGTGTATATTTTTAAGCATTGTTAACGCGAATGAGATTTTTTAGCGATCGTGTGTGCGTTGCTCGGGGCGCAATAGCGCGCTTTGTCCCGCGGCGGGCGGCAAAGCTACATATATAAATAACGAAATATTTGGGATTATAGGTATGCCAGGGATAAAGACGTCCTCACCTTTAGAATTGCCTGTAATGATTGTAGCTTTGATAACATTACAATGTAATTCTTTCACAATTAACCTTGTGCCATTGCATAGTCTAGGTGGGTCCAAGTTTCTCAATAGCAAGACAGGTGCCCCAATTTTTAGTAGCAAGTTGTGTGGTGGTACACCCGGGAGCTGCAGAGAATTCAAGAATTCAACTGGATAGTGAATAATTTGATCACGGTCCAACACTGTGTCAATAGATTTGTAGGACTTGCTCTCTCCAGATAATTTCTGCAACAACATGGAATTTATTCTGTGAACGGCATAATTTTTCGGAGCCAAAATGGCCCTCTCCTCTAGCCAGACAACATCTTGAAAGTGTTGTTGCATGTTTGGGTACACTTTTTCTTCCAGTTCCTCTTCCGAAGTGGAAAGGATGCCTTTAGACATGGTGATAAGTCCATCTGTGCCATCAGCAAGAATTCTGCCATTTCCAATATCAAGGAGAGCTTCAGCAAAGTTTCCTGCCTCTTGGTCTCCATGGAGATATACACGCATGTTTGTAGTTAGTCTCAGTTTCATTACGTGCCTCCAGAGGAATGAAGACTTGATGCAGGCATTTAACTCATCAGCTTTGGTCCCTCGAAGTACCACAGGTAAGGTTTGTCGGAAGTCACCAGCCATGAGAAAAGTTACACCACCCATAATCCTGGAATTGTTGCGGAGGTCCTGCAAAGTTGTGTTGACAGCCTCAAATGCTCCCTTGTGGGACATGGTGCATTCATCCCACACTATTAATTCACAATTAACCAGGACTTGTGCAAGGGCAGTCCCCTTTGAAATATTGCAAACGGGGTTTTCTTGTCGGGATAGATCTAATGGAAGCTTGAATGTGGAATGGGCAGTTCTTCCTCCAATAAGCAGAGTCGATGCAATCCCTGACGATGCCACAAATTGGGGTGGGGGGGGGGTGAAGAGGACGTTAAACTTTGAAGAATTTACCTCAGCGTCGCGTGTTAATGCGTGTGCGTATTTTTTACGGGAATTAAAAATGGCGTCCACCCCGCAGCGACGGCTTGCTTTGCCCGTTGCCAGGGGCAACCACCCTCGGTCGGCGTCTCACGCATGCGCAACGGTGTGCTGCATCACGTGCCGGCCGGCAATAGTAAATAAATAAATAAAGAGAAAATCGCACTAAATCGATAATTAAACTGCTTTAAAGACGACGGACGAAAAAACGGAAATGCCTATTCCCACCACGGGGCACGGGACGTGCCTCCCGGCAAATTTTTTTTATCCTAAACCCCACGGCCCGAGCGCCAAATCCCTCGCAAGCGAGCATACACAGACGAACAGACAGGCGGACAGACAAAAAGTTACTTTTATAGGTAAGAAAAAAGATGCACGACTTTATCTATCTGTGACAAATGCTGCACTTTCCGTTGTTGCAGGGGGCACTGTAAACCTACGCGCCCCCTGCATGAACGACGGAGATGCAGGGACAGACGTTCGATCACGTTGGAATCGATCTGCACGGCCAGTTGTGTCGCCTTATCTCGATTCCACGATCCCAACCAGGTAAAAGTCCGCATCGAACCAAATCCCCAGCAAGGCCATCTACTTAACGACTAAATGTCGTTTTCAAATAAGTCTTCCAGATGTACAATGATATAAGCTTTTAAAGAAGAAATACAATTATCTAATTCAAAAGGTAATACAATTCAAAGTTGTTTCATTTTAAAACTTCAAAACGGAGCATCGCGAGCTTGCGTGGATGCGTCGTTCGTGCGCAATTTTTTTCGTGACTTTCCTGGCCCAAGGCCATAAATGGTTGTGAGGGGCACCGCAGGCGGTCAGGCTTGCTTCAACCCATGGTTGTGAACATCTAGACGTTAATCGGCATGGAACATTTCTTGTCCTAGTTCGCCAACATATAAGACGTCATGCAAAATTCGAATGAGTGTTGTTGTGGAGAATGTATCTACTAGATGTGCTCTGCCTTGTAACCGAATACAAATCTGTACCAAAAATGCATTTCAAATGTGCTCTTAAAATTACCTCCTTGCTATGAAGCAGATCAGCAGACACGACATCTTTAACTTATCGATTTCTCCATGAAACAAAGGAATGTTTTACACAAACTATAACTAGCACAGCCTTCTGGGAGTGTGTCATTGATTCAGTGCAAGCCACCTGTGGACCCGTATTGGTGCACAGCGTCTCAAGAGCAGCCGGGCTTGTTTCAACCGATGGTTATGAACATCCAGTCGTTAATCAGCAAGGGGCAATTCTAGTCCAAGTTAGACAAAATCTACGTCAACACGTAAGACAAAATTATAAATCGTGTTGTAGAGAATGTATCTCCTCTTCTTGGTTCTTTCGGTAAAGTCATGAAGAATGGAAATAATAAAATAATAAAATAAAACAGAATAAAATAATTCTCACGACGTTTCGGCCACAACGCAAGCAGCCGTCCTCAGGTGAAGAACAATGTACAAGGTGATATATAGTATCGTAATTGTATAGTATGTAGCTGCAGAAGATGAATCCCTGCAGTCACGAAAGCTTTAAATCGAAATGTATCTCCTCTACGTGTAACTTTTAAGTGGTATGCCTTGTAACTGATGAATGATCCGAGTGTGCTCCCTATTTCAAAGACAATGAGTTACTCCAGAGGCAGACGCTTCCTGAAAACACAAAAATATCCTTTGACCTGTATCACAAGAACAACGGGTCTCACCCGAGTTATCTGTACACGTTAATCCAATAACACACTTTGTCCTAACATTACTTATTAAATGTTTGACCCTTATAAACTGTCTCGGCCTCGCTGTGTGCTGCGTTGCACCGCTCGCTGAGTAGATAACCTCGCGTCCAATAAACCCTCAGAGCCAGGGTGAACATCCGACTTCAAACGTCACTTATTGATTTTAACGAGGTAAAACTGGTGATAAAACAGCACAGATACAGCATCTGTTATAACCCGGAAACACCAACACAATGAATGAACACCACAGCATCAGAACATTGTCTTAGATAACATGTTTCTCAACAATAGAACCTGGATGGACCAGGCCCCTACATTACCACTGAATAACTATACAAGAGCATAAGCTGCTGTGTTACATAAAGACACATCGTGTATTCATCACACTGCACCCCAAATGTACAGTATTACACAACACTAAATGTGGATGAGATATTTCATCATCCTTGCTCTCAGGATCGCAATATAGTTACTTGGGTACAAGTTTGACTCGACTTATTAAATTACATGTAACATTCACAATAAGGAAAGTTGCAGGCTCCGTTGTTAACTAGGCCTCGTATTTACCATAACAATTTAACAGCATTATAAAGGCATTTACATCATTATAACGGCCATTCTAACATTATAACAGCATTGCCAATATTATAAGAACATAAACGAACCTACAATGCTTCTTAAGCTCCCACAATGGATAATCGCGGCTGGCTTCACTGGGACGTGATGTGTGCCGCCATCTTGAATTATGTGTGTAATGGCCGACGCCCGCGTGGTTGAGTGGGAATCTTAAATCGCAACTTCCTGGTCACGTGACCAAAATTTTCATTAAAAACATGAAATTCCTGTGTACATACGCGCCCCCCCCCCATCTGCCGTGAGGCAAAGCCCCTGCCGTGAGGCAGAACATAAACAAAATGTTACATGTACGCACACAATAAGACAGGTATTCATTCAAAATTATTGAGTCATTTAAATAAAATTTAATTACTGCACTGAAAAATGCTGCCGGAGGAGGTGACACATTGCCTGGCTGGGGGCTGGGCCGCTCTCCCCACCCGCGCTGCAACAATGCCATCTAAGCGCTCTAATATTAATATCTATGGACTTTATAGCAATAACTGCACGCATTGGGGTGGGGGGAACATATGACTTTGAAGAATGAACCTCAGTGTTGTGTGTATATTTTTAAGCATTGTTAACGCGAATGAGATTTTTTAGCGATCGTGTGTGCGTTGCTCGGGGCGCAATAGCGCGCTTTGTCCCGCGGCGGGCGGCAAAGCTACATATATAAATAACGAAATATTTGGGATTATAGGTATGCCAGGGATAAAGACGTCCTCACCTTTAGAATTGCCTGTAATGATTGTAGCTTTGATAACATTACAATGTAATTCTTTCACAATTAACCTTGTGCCATTGCATAGTCTAGGTGGGTCCAAGTTTCTCAATAGCAAGACAGGTGCCCCAATTTTTAGTAGCAAGTTGTGTGGTGGTACACCCGGGAGCTGCAGAGAATTCAAGAATTCAACTGGATAGTGAATAATTTGATCACGGTCCAACACTGTGTCAATAGATTTGTAGGACTTGCTCTCTCCAGATAATTTCTGCAACAACATGGAATTTATTCTGTGAACGGCATAATTTTTCGGAGCCAAAATGGCCCTCTCCTCTAGCCAGACAACATCTTGAAAGTGTTGTTGCATGTTTGGGTACACTTTTTCTTCCAGTTCCTCTTCCGAAGTGGAAAGGATGCCTTTAGACATGGTGATAAGTCCATCTGTGCCATCAGCAAGAATTCTGCCATTTCCAATATCAAGGAGAGCTTCAGCAAAGTTTCCTGCCTCTTGGTCTCCATGGAGATATACACGCATGTTTGTAGTTAGTCTCAGTTTCATTACGTGCCTCCAGAGGAATGAAGACTTGATGCAGGCATTTAACTCATCAGCTTTGGTCCCTCGAAGTACCACAGGTAAGGTTTGTCGGAAGTCACCAGCCATGAGAAAAGTTACACCACCCATAATCCTGGAATTGTTGCGGAGGTCCTGCAAAGTTGTGTTGACAGCCTCAAATGCTCCCTTGTGGGACATGGTGCATTCATCCCACACTATTAATTCACAATTAACCAGGACTTGTGCAAGGGCAGTCCCCTTTGAAATATTGCAAACGGGGTTTTCTTGTCGGGATAGATCTAATGGAAGCTTGAATGTGGAATGGGCAGTTCTTCCTCCAATAAGCAGAGTCGATGCAATCCCTGACGATGCCACAAATTGGGGTGGGGGGGGGGGTGAAGAGGACGTTAAACTTTGAAGAATTTACCTCAGCGTCGCGTGTTAATGCGTGTGCGTATTTTTTACGGGAATTAAAAATGGCGTCCACCCCGCAGCGACGGCTTGCTTTGCCCGTTGCCAGGGGCAACCACCCTCGGTCGGCGTCTCACGCATGCGCAACGGTGTGCTGCATCACGTGCCGGCCGGCAATAGTAAATAAATAAATAAAGAGAAAATCGCACTAAATCGATAATTAAACTGCTTTAAAGACGACGGACGAAAAAACGGAAATGCCTATTCCCACCACGGGGCACGGGACGTGCCTCCCGGCAAATTTTTTTTATCCTAAACCCCACGGCCCGAGCGCCAAATCCCTCGCAAGCGAGCATACACAGACGAACAGACAGGCGGACAGACAAAAAGTTACTTTTATAGGTAAGAAAAAAGATGCACGACTTTATCTATCTGTGACAAATGCTGCACTTTCCGTTGTTGCAGGGGGCACTGTAAACCTACGCGCCCCCTGCATGAACGACGGAGATGCAGGGACAGACGTTCGATCACGTTGGAATCGATCTGCACGGCCAGTTGTGTCGCCTTATCTCGATTCCACGATCCCAACCAGGTAAAAGTCCGCATCGAACCAAATCCCCAGCAAGGCCATCTACTTAACGACTAAATGTCGTTTTCAAATAAGTCTTCCAGATGTACAATGATATAAGCTTTTAAAGAAGAAATACAATTATCTAATTCAAAAGGTAATACAATTCAAAGTTGTTTCATTTTAAAACTTCAAAACGGAGCATCGCGAGCTTGCGTGGATGCGTCGTTCGTGCGCAATTTTTTTCGTGACTTTCCTGGCCCAAGGCCATAAATGGTTGTGAGGGGCACCGCAGGCGGTCAGGCTTGCTTCAACCCATGGTTGTGAACATCTAGACGTTAATCGGCATGGAACATTTCTTGTCCTAGTTCGCCAACATATAAGACGTCATGCAAAATTCGAATGAGTGTTGTTGTGGAGAATGTATCTACTAGATGTGCTCTGCCTTGTAACCGAATACAAATCTGTACCAAAAATGCATTTCAAATGTGCTCTTAAAATTACCTCCTTGCTATGAAGCAGATCAGCAGACACGACATCTTTAACTTATCGATTTCTCCATGAAACAAAGGAATGTTTTACACAAACTATAACTAGCACAGCCTTCTGGGAGTGTGTCATTGATTCAGTGCAAGCCACCTGTGGACCCGTATTGGTGCACAGCGTCTCAAGAGCAGCCGGGCTTGTTTCAACCGATGGTTATGAACATCCAGTCGTTAATCAGCAAGGGGCAATTCTAGTCCAAGTTAGACAAAATCTACGTCAACACGTAAGACAAAATTATAAATCGTGTTGTAGAGAATGTATCTCCTCTTCTTGGTTCTTTCGGTAAAGTCATGAAGAATGGAAATAATAAAATAAAACAGAATAAAATAATTCTCACGACGTTTCGGCCACAACGCAAGCAGCCGTCCTCAGGTGAAGAACAATGTACAAGGTGATATATAGTATCGTAATTGTATAGTATGTAGCTGCAGAAGATGAATCCCTGCAGTCACGAAAGCTTTAAATCGAAATGTATCTCCTCTACGTGTAACTTTTAAGTGGTATGCCTTGTAACTGATGAATGATCCGAGTGTGCTCCCTATTTCAAAGACAATGAGTTATTCCAGAGGCAGACGCTTCCTGAAAACACAAAAATATCCTTTGACCTGTATCACAAGAACAACGGGTCTCACCCGAGTTATCTGTACACGTTAATCCAATAACACACTTTGTCCTAACATTACTTATTAAATGTTTGACCCTTATAAACTGTCTCGGCCTCGCTGTGTGCTGCGTTGCACCGCTCGCTGAGTAGATAACCTCGCGTCCAATAAACCCTCAGAGCCAGGGTGAACATCCGACTTCAAACGTCACTTATTGATTTTAACGAGGTAAAACTGGTGATAAAACAGCACAGATACAGCATCTGTTATAACCCGGAAACACCAACACAATGAATGAACACCACAGCATCAGAACATTGTCTTAGATAACATGTTTCTCAACAATAGAACCTGGATGGACCAGGCCCCTACATTACCACTGAATAACTATACAAGAGCATAAGCTGCTGTGTTACATAAAGACACATCGTGTATTCATCACACTGCACCCCAAATGTACAGTATTACACAACACTAAATGTGGATGAGATATTTCATCATCCTTGCTCTCAGGATCGCAATATAGTTACTTGGGTACAAGTTTGACTCGACTTATTAAATTACATGTAACATTCACAATAAGGAAAGTTGCAGGCTCCGTTGTTAACTAGGCCTCGTATTTACCATAACAATTTAACAGCATTATAAAGGCATTTACATCATTATAACGGCCATTCTAACATTATAACAGCATTGCCAATATTATAAGAACATAAACGAACCTACAATGCTTCTTAAGCTCCCACAATGGATAATCGCGGCTGGCTTCACTGGGACGTGATGTGTGCCGCCATCTTGAATTATGTGTGTAATGGCCGACGCCCGCGTGGTTGAGTGGGAATCTTAAATCGCAACTTCCTGGTCACGTGACCAAAATTTTCATTAAAAACATGAAATTCCTGTGTACATACGCGCCCCCCCCCCCCCCATCTGCCGTGAGGCAAAGCCCCTGCCGTGAGGCAGAACATAAACAAAATGTTACATGTACGCACACAATAAGACAGGTATTCATTCAAAATTATTGAGTCATTTAAATAAAATTTAATTACTGCACTGAAAAATGCTGCACCAGGTTACATTGTATTAACAAGCTATTTCAAAAAATATTCACCGTCTGCTTAACAGTGTATGTACAACATACTTTTGCGCCATTCAAAACGAGGCCTTTGCATGCTGGTGTCTGGGTCAAAATTGAGCAAATTCCAAACATTACAAACTCCACAACTGAGATGCCACATCAACCATCGCCCTCTACTGACAGGCTCTTGTCCACATGCAGGCCGGTAAAGGGCCACCACCTTGTGCCACATAGGGGCAGCTGCTACCTGGGGATGCTATTCGAGTGTTTGAGACGAGATACGATACAAAAATCCGAATTGCCGAGGCGAATAAGCAAGCACCATATAAATGCAATTAATAACATAGCGAATGCTTGGGAGCTTATTGGCTCCCGCTCCTGGTTAGAGATCTACCAAACCCACAGGTCCACAAAGACTGGCCGCTCTTACTCTGCAGGTTGAACCTAGGAATTGAGTGTTCAACTTCACATTCTTGTCATTAAAGGCCTGTGACAAAAGTGCATAACTTAGAGCGACATCGTCTCAAGCTTATACATCTACCGGGTCTCCATTTGACTTTGTATTGTCTCGGAGGAAGTCCACCCACACCTCCACTTCCACAAACTGCTGGGAGTTGCCTCGCTCTGCCTCACAGTCAGAATTCTCCTCCTGCTTCACGTTGCCTCCATCGATGTGAAGGTCCGATTTTGGAGTTGACTCTTCATCTTCACATTTTACCTTCACTTCTTCGCTCTTCACCATCACTTCTTCACATTTCACCTTCACTTCTTCGCTCTTCACCATCACTTCTTCACATTTCACATTCACCTCTTCATATTTCACCTCGATACCTTTAAAAGTGTCCAAGCTGGGATTTTCTTCCGGTTCTTGTTTGATGAGGGATGGGCTCATTGCGGCACTTTGACTTTCACAAGCTGATTTCAGACTCCACTCCTTGTGGATCTTCTGATGCTTGTGTGTTCTCTGGTGTCTTTGAAGAGCAGATGACTGTGCAAACGCCTTCACACACACACTGCACTTGAAGGGTTTCTCTCCCGTGTGTGTTCTCTGGTGTGCTACAAGAGTAGATGAATCTGAAAACGCCTTCCCACACACACTGCACTTGAAGGGTTTCTCTCCCGTGTGTGTTCTTTGGTGTACTTGAAGATTTTGTTTAAGTGCAAACATCGTCCCGCACAAAGTGCACTTGAAGGGGTTCTCTCCTGTGTGTGTTCTCTGGTGTAGTACAAGAGCAGATGAATGTGCATACGCCTTCCCACACACACTGCAGATGAAGGGTTTCTTTCCCGTGTGTGTTCTCTGGTGTATTACAAGAGTAGATGACTGTGCAAACGCCTTCCCACACACACTGCACTTGAAGGGTTTCTTTCCCGTGTGTGTTCTCTGGTGTGCTATAAGAGTAGATGACTGTGCAAACGCCTTCCCACACACTCGGCACTTGAATGGTTTCTCTCCCGTGTGCATTCTCTGGTGTTGTACAAGAGTAGATGAATGTGCAAACGCCTTCCCACACACACTGCACTTGAAGGGTTTCTCTCCTGTGTGAGTTCTCTGGTGCCGTGTCAAATTTCCAGCATAATCCGTGCTGTATGCACACCGGTCGCATTGTTGCCTTGTCGTACCGAGCTTCGCCGAGTGCCTTTGCTCCATCAGACAAATTCGACAGAGGAAGCGACAGCTGCGGACAGAAAAAAAGTTATATCCACGTTAGTATCGATGCACAGAGGAATGCATATTTACACAGTAACACATGACTTATAAGTCGACACTTATTCATATATTCATGATATAGTGAAAAAGATTCCCAAATTCATCACACGGGCTGTTATGGCACACAAAGAGAGAGCAAATGGTTATAACCGTGCCTGGAAGCCCTCGTATCTTCAAAATTAATGTTAACCCAAGACTCAGAGCACACAATTTCAGCTGTCTGGCTTCAAAAGGAATATTTATGAAAGCTAAATTCAGCTGACATAGCAAAGGGTGTTGAAAATAATAAAAATTTTGTTCTGCAGAAATGCATAAATTAATGTTCAATCGCAACTTAGAGGTGTGAAGCCAGGCACAGATGTCCTTGAATGCTGGGATGAACAGTTCCGACTTCAGCTGCACCGTGTGCTGTGTTAACTTCCTGACTCCATTCTTACAAAGAGTTCCAGAGGAAAAAAAAAACAACTACTGTTTTGGAAAAACCTCCGTGCTCAATAGAGTTAATAGACTTTACTGCAACTATAAACTTGACACTGTCACACACTCAAGAGGCGGAGCCAGGATTTTCAGGTAGGGGGGGAAACCCCTCCAACAATGAAAAATAATAGGAGTTGTTATTAAGTAAGGAGTTGTTAGTAAGGAGTTGTTAGTAAGAACTTGTCCCTTGCTTTTTATTTGACACGTGTGATCGGCATCGTGCTCGCTGAAGTTGTTGATGCCTTCAGGGAAGTCGTGTACTGTAGACGCAACTGCGCACAATTCTGTGAGTCGCTTGTAACTGCTTTGCCGTTTCTTATTGCCAATTATGGACTTGGACTGTTGTCCTCTCAGAGTCCCTGGCACGTAATAACATGTCACACGGTGGCGGTGGGGGTCGCAAAATGCTGATTTATCTATATATATAAAAGGGAAATCTGTGAATGTCTGTTCGAAAACATGAAACAAACTTGAAATTAGGCATGTGGGTAGCTTCCAGACTGTACACAATGCGAAAAGTATAAAAATAGACTTTTGTATTTTGGGGGGGGGGGGGGTGGGGCGCAATAATGCATTTATTTTGCACGCAAGTGAGCGGTGACGTCATATCTGTGATGTCACACCCGCATGCGGAAGCATTACACAGCGTGCTTGCTGACATCACCCCCACCCCCCCCAAACACTCCGCGTAGGACGTGTTTTAATCCAAGACAAGAATCCAAGTCCCGGGCAAAGCCGGGTAGTGAAGCTAGTTACTAATAAACCCCAATGATCCCATCGAAATTAGGGATTTCGATCGGATCGTTGGGGGGGCACGTGCCACCCCACCCCCACTGGCTCCACCACTGTCACGCACTGGCACGGTTCACAGGTGGTGGTGTGTCCAGACCCACGCCTGGCTACCTTCACCTGCTCAGTATTAATGCTTCCTCACTCCACCAAGTAATTCATTGAGGATCAACCAACACAGCCGAGGCTGCGTGTCTCTCTCTCTCTCTCCCAGTGGTCGCGTTGATTTCCTTCCCGATCCCCGGGTTTCCCCTCCACATGTCTTGAGTGAACACCGCCACGCGTCTAGAGTGAACACCGCCACGCGTCTAGAGTGAACACCGCCACACGTCTAGAGTGAACGCCACGCGTCTAGAGTGAACAACGCCACGCGTCTGGAGTGAACACCGCCACGAGTCTAGAGTGAACACCGCCACGCGTCTAGTGAACACCGCCACGCGTCCAGAGTGAACACCACCACGCGTCCAGAGTGAACACCGCCACGCGTCCAGAGTGAACACCACCACGCGTCTAGAGTGAACACCGCCACGCGTCCAGAGTGAACACCGCCACGCGTCTAGAGTGAACATCGCCACGCGTCCAGAGTGAACACCACCACGCGTCCAGAGTGAACACCGCCACGCGTCTATAGTGAACAACGCCACGCGTCTAGAGTGAACACCGCCACGCGTCCAGAGTGAACACCGCCACGCGTCCAGAGTGAACACCGCCACGCGTCCAGAGTGAACACCGCCACGCATCCAGAGTGAACACCGCCACGCGTCTAGAGTGAACACCGCCACGCGTCTAGAGTGAACACCGTCACGCGTCTAGAGTGAACACAGCCACACGCTATTGACAAGCCCCACCTTGTTATTATTGTGGTTGTGGGCAGGTCTTTTCTGAAAACAAGAGCGGTATAGCAGCTCAAGCGGGCGTGGCCTGGTAAAAAATGAAAAAAAAAACTCTGAATATTTAAAACAAAACAAAGTTACAAGGTAGCGAGCCAGGTGAAGAGAAATTAAAACTTAAGCAAGATACTCTTTGGTTCTTTCGGGAAAGTCATGTAGAATAAATAAATAAATAAATTTGACAATAGCATGCGACGTTTCGATTGCAACACAAGCAATCATCAGGTACAAATGAAAGAGAAAACAAACCTAGTCAACTTAGAAATTCTATATTTGAAGCTTTCGTGACTGCAAGGATTCAAATTCTTAGGTTTTTTCTGGTAAAGTCACGTCGGTAAAAAATTAATAAAAGTAAAATAAAAATAAAATAAAAATCACGACGTTTTGGAGGCAACACAAGCCTCCGTCTTCAGGTGGAACCGTCACAGCACGATTGCTGCATCAAGTAAGATGCAGCAATCATCAAGTAAGAAGCAGCAATCATCAAGTAAGATGCAGCAATCATCAAGTAAGATGCAGCAATCATCAAGTAAGATGCAGCAATCATCAAATAAGATGCAGAAATCATCAAGTAAGATGCAGCAATCGTGCTGTGACGGTTCCACCTGAAGACGGAAGCTTGTGTTGCCTCCAAAACGTCGTGATTTTTATTTTATTTTTATTTTACTTTTATTAATTTGAATTTTTTACCTACGTGACTTTACCAAAAAACCTAAGAATATGAAACTTAGAAATGTAATGCAATACAACACAGAGAGTCGGCTAACATAACAGTCAACACCCCACCTGGTTGATCACGTTCTTCCAAAGATTGCTCAATTTGAGAGAGAGACAAAACACAGACACGGAGACACACAGACAGACACATAAGCAGAGAGAGATGACACAAAGACACACAGAGAGAGACACACACATAGACATAGAGAGAGAGATGACAGAGAGACACACAGAGAGAGACACACACATAGACACATGACACAGACACACGGAGACACACACATAGACACAGACACACACACATAGACACACATAGACACAGAGACACACACACATAGACACACAGAGAGACAACGCCTCTGTGTCAAAGTCAACATTGGGGGGGACCAAATCTTCCGGGGGGTCTGGGGTCCCCCCCCCCCCAGAAAAATATCTAAATTTGAAAACTAATTTCCTGCCATTTCCTCCCTAAAATATTTGTAAAAGTTCACTAACACATGGGATGGAATTTTTTTTATTTGATACAATGTCTAATAGTGTATTGTATTACATTGCTGTTTTTTCTTTTTTACCTTTTCTTGTTTCATAGTATGTAATGGCAGAGATTAGGGATTCATAAAGTACAACGCAATCATATAAACAGAAATCTATGCATTGTTATATGAAGACAAGTCCAGATTTTGTGGCAAAGGTTTAGCAAATTGTTGTTTTTATTAACAGAGCATCGCAATTATTATTTACAAATATTTTTACAGCAATATATTGGAGGGGCATATTTGATTATTATAATTATTATAACATATTACACTTATTATAACATTATAATTAATATATATTATTATAACTATTACAACATATTATACTTATTATAACATTATAATTAACATATATTATATTTATTATAACATTATAATTTATATATTATCATTATTATAACATTATATTTACGGCCTTGTGTCAATGAGAGATTTGGAGGTTTGGTGACTGCACACAGAGAGAGACACTTAATCAAACAAACTTAGTCAAATTTAGAAATGCAATGCAACACAGAGAGTCGGTCAACACACAACTAACGCATCTCCTGGCTGATCGCGTTCTTCCACAGGTTGCTAAACTATCTTCTTGGTTCTTTCGGTAAAGTCACGTAGAATGGAAGTAATAAAATAATACAAATATTAAACATATTAGTTTGACTATTTTATTATTTCTATTCTACGTGATGTAAAACATATTAAAAGGTTATTATGTTTTTTTTTATTTCATTGGTTTATGTTTATTCTTTTATTATTTCCATTCTACGTGATGACTTTACCGAAAGAACCAAGCAGATGAATCACTGCAGGCACGAAAGAAGCTTTAAATCGAAATTGCTCAACTAAGCGAGAGAATTGAAGCGAACGCGACCAGGCGAGGGCAGGAGGCACTAGGCCCCGCGTTGTAAAGTTTCAATCTGCACATCGCTTCCATGCTCGCTGCTACTCAATTGACATCCCTACGAGAGAGAGAGCGAGGCTCTACCTCGGTAAACAACAACCACAACCACCACAACCACCACCACCACAACAACCACAACCACCACCACCACAACCGCGATGATAATTTCTCACCTCGGATTGCAGTTCACGCGCGGAGCCGCAACTTTCCGTTACCTCGTGACGTCACGCGGCAGCAGGTGACATGACGTCACTTGCGGGGTACACCTCCCCCTGGCGTTTGATGCCGATGAGGTCACGCTGAGCGGTGACGTCAGAGGGCGGGGTCGGAGTTCAAGTTTGTTGACAGAAGGGGAGCGGCAGTGTCGAAACGGCCTCAAACGAGTCCCCGGTGCGGTGTGTCAACATCGCCAGCACTGGGGAGACAAAGGCGGCCGGGCGTGGTGCTGGCCACCCACCCCCTCGTGTGCCGTGACGACCTGCACCGGTGCTGCTACTCGCTATGAGCAGCATTTTGTAGATGTTGTGGCTTGGCTCTCGACATTTCACGATGACATTTTCACGTCCTTAAAAAGATAATCGCCATACTAACCTATGCCGTTTTTTGGCAAAATCGATCCAAATTTTCTAGCTTTATTTTTCAACGAAAAGTGCATTCCTTAGTTGTGTTTAGCCTGAGTAGCCCATATATTACGATAAAAAGTGTGGAATTTCATGCATAAAATTTAGAAGTAAAAAGAAAAAGTGAATTCCTCCATTTTGTTAAGCATTAGTATGCTCTGTATTACATTAAAAGTGGGAAATTTCACCATAAAATTTTCACGTCCCAAACAGTAAATCGGCATACGAACCTCTGCCGTTGTTGGCTAAAATTTAACGAACTTTTACAGCTGTATCAAATCGGCATACTTTACCAATGCCGTTCTTGGCCAAGATTCGCTACATTTTCATAGCTAGATTTTCCAAAAAAAGTTAATTCCTCCATTTTGTTAAGCATTAGTATGCTCTATATTACTTTAAAAGTGGGAAATTTCACGATTAAATTCTCAAGTCCCAAAAGGAAAATCGGGGATACTTATGCCGGTTTTAACCAAAATAAGCAAAATTTTCATAGCTTTCTTTTTCAACAAAAAGTAAATTAATCAATTGTATTTACCCCTAGTATGCTATGTATTAGATTAAAAGTGGAACATTTTATGATGAAATGTTTACATCCCAATATAGAAAATAGGCATACTAACCTATGCCGTTTTTGGCCAATAATGGACACATTTTTACAGCTTCATTTTTTAACAAAAGTGCAATCCTCGGGTGTGCTTAGCCTTAGTATCCTATATATATTACGTTAAAAAAAGTGGGAAATTTCACGCCGGGTACTTCCCGCGAGTACTCTTATATAAGCACACAACGTCATCTGTGATGAACCCTGCACTTTCCTTCGTTTTCATGCAGGAGGCGCTGCAAACCTACTCGCCCCCTACATAAACGACGGAGGAGTAGGGACAGACGTTCGATCCCGTTGGAATCGATCTGCAGACGGCGGTCTTCTGGCACAGCCAGCTCTGTGTCGCCTTATCTCCACCCCGCGATCCCAACCAGGTGAAAGTCCGCATCGAACCGAACCCCGGTAAGGCCATTTACCTCACGACTAGAGAAATTTCACTACAAAATGTTGTTTTCAATGAAGTCTTCCAGATGTAAAATGACATAAGCTTTAATGAAGAAATACAATTATCTAATTCAAAAATAATACAATTCAAAGTTGTTTCATTTTAAAAATTCTAAACGGAGCATCGGGTGCTTGCGTGGATGTGTCGTTCGTGTGAATTTTTTTCGTGACTTTCCTGGCCTAAGGCCGTAAATGGTTGTGAGGGGCACCGCAGGCGGTCAGGCTTGCTTACAACCCCATGGTTGTGAACATCCAGACGTTAATCGGCAAGGACCATTTCTCGTCCTAATTCGACAAAATCTACGTCAACACGTAATACAAATTATAATTCGTGTTGTTGAGAATGTATCTCCTCTACGTGTAACTTTTGAGTGGTATGCCTTGTAACTGATGAATGATCCGAGTGTGCTCCCTATTTCAAAGACAATGAGTTGCTCCAAAGGCAGACGCTTCCTGAAACACAAAAGTACCCTTTGACCTGTATCACAAGAACTACTGAGTCTCACCTGAAGTGATCTGTACAGGTTACTTGCAAAACACACACTTTGTCCTAACATCACTAATTCAATGTTTGACCCTTATAGACAAAATGGTACATGTACGCACACCATCATACAAGTATTCATTCTAAATTATTGACAGGCATATTAACAAAATTGAATTACTGCACTGAAATATACTGCATTACGTTACATCCTATTAACAAGAAGCTAATTAAAAATATACGCACCGTCTGCTTAACAGTGTATGTACAACATACTAATGCACCATTCAAAACGAGTAGGCCATTGCATGCTGGCGTCTGGGTCAAAATTGATGAAATTCGAAACATTACCGACAAACTCCACAACTGAGATGCCACATCAACCATCGCCCCCTACTGACAGGCTCTTGTCCACATGCAGGCCGGTGCACGGCCACCACCTTGTGCCACATAGGGGCAGCTGCTACCTGGAGATGCTCTTCGAGTGTTTGAGACGAGAAACGATATAGAACTCCGAGTTGCCGGGGCGATTAAGCAAGCACCATATAAATGCAATTGATAACATAGCGAATGCTTGGGAGCTTATTGGCTCTCGCTCCTGGTTAGAGATCTACCCAACACACAGGTCCACACAGACTGGCCGCTCTTACTCTGCAGGTTGAACCTAGGAATTGAGTGTTCAACTTCATTCTTGTCATTAAAAGCCTGTCACAAAGGTGCGTCTATTGGAGCGACATCGTCACTGGCTTACACATCTACCGGGTCTCCATTTGACTTTGTATTGTCTCGGAGGAAGTCCACCCACACCTCCACTTCCACAAACTGCTGGGAGTTGCCTCGCTCTGCCTCACAGTCAGAATTCTCCTCCTGCTTCACGTTGCCTCCATCGATGTGAAGGTCCGATTTGGGAGTTGAATCTTCATCTTCACATTTTACCTTCACTTCTTCGCTCTTCACCATCACTTCTTCACTCTTCACCATCACTTCTTCACTCTTCACCTTCACTTCTTTACGTTTCACCTCGATACCTTTCAAAGCGTCCAAGCTGGAATTGTCTTCCGGTTCTTGTTTGATGAGGGATGGGCTCATTGCGGCACTTTGACTTTCGCAAGCTGATTTCAGACTCCACTCCTTGTGGATCTTCTGATGCTTGTGTGTTCTCTGGTGTCTTTGAAGATTTGATGACTGTGCAAACGCCTTCCCACACACACTGCACCTGAAGGGTTTCTCTCCCGTGTGTGTTCTCTGATGTATTTCAAGATGAGATGAAAATAAAAATGCCTTCCCACACACACTGCACTTGAAGAGTTTTTTTCCCGTGTGTGTTCTCTGGTGTACTTGAAGAGTTTGTTTACGTGCAAATGCCGTCCCGCACAGAGTGCACCTGAAGGGTTTCTCTCCGGTGTGTGTTCTCTGGTGTGCTACAAGACCAGATGAATGTGCAAACGCCTTCCCACACACACTGCACTTGAAGGGTTTCTCTCCCGTGTGTCTTCTCTGGTGTGCTACAAGACCAGAAGAATGTGCAAACGCCTTCCCACACACACTGCACTTGAAGGGTTTCTCTCCTGTGTGAGTTCTCTGGTGTATTATAAGAGTAGATGAAAATGCAAACGCCTTCCCACACACACTGCACTTGAAGGGTGTATCTCCCGTGTGTGTTCTCTGGTGTGCTATAAGAGTAGATGACTGTGCAAACGCCTTCCCACACACACTGCACTTGAAGGGTTTATCTCCCTGTGTGCATTATCTGGTGTTTTACACGAGTAGATGAATCTGAAAACGCCTTCCCACACACACTGCACTTGAAGGGTTTCTCTCCTGTGTGAGTTTTCTGGTGCCTTGTCAAATGTCCAGGATGATCCGTGCTGTATGCACACCGGTCGCATTGTTGCCTTTTTGCACCGAGCCGCGCCGAGTGCCTTTGCTCCATCAGACCAATTTCTGCAGAGGAAGCGACAGCTGCAGACAGAAAAAAAGTTACATCCACGTCAGTATCGATGCACAGAGGAATGCATATTTACACAGTAACACATGACTTATAAGTCGACACTTATTCATATATTCATGATTTAGTGAAAAAGTTTCCCAAATTCATCACACGGGCTGTTCTGGCACACAATGAGAGGGTGAATGGTCATAAACATACCTGGAAGCCCTCGTATCTTCAAAATGAATGTTAACCCAAAACTCCGAGCACGCAATTTTAGGCTGTCTAGCTACAAAAGCAATATTTATGAAAGCTAAATTTAGCTGACATAGCAAAAGGTGTTGAAAATAATACTATTTGTGTTATGCAAAAATGCATAAATTAATGTTCAATCGCAACTTAGGAGGTGTGAAGCCAGCCAGGCTCACGATGTCCTTGCACGCTGGAATGAACAGATCTGACTTCAGCTGCATGTGTATGCTGTGTTAACTTCTTGACTGTTTCCATTCTTATAAAGTTCCAGAGGAAAAAACCAAAAACTTGTTGTGATATAACCTCCGTGTTCAATAGAGTTAATAGACTTAACTGCCAACACAAACTTTACACTGTCACACACTGGCATGGTTAAGAGGTGTGTCCAGACCCATGCCTAACCACCTTCATTTGCTCACTATTAATGCTTCCTGACTCCACAAAGTAATTCAATGAGGATTAATCAACACCCCTGAGGCTGCGTGTCTCTCTCGCTCCCCGTGGTGAGATGTTAACTACCTCTCCTGGCATACAGGAAGTCGTGGATTCATCCCAACCCTGACGCCTGCTGTATATTTAGTTTGTGTGTCTTTCTCTCTTCCCGTGGTCACGTGGATTTCCCTCCGGATCCCCCGATTGTCCCCACTCCACATGCAGAGAGCGAACAACGCCACGTGTCCAGAGTGAACAACGCCACGTGTCTAGAGTGAACACCACCACACGTCTAGAGCGAACACCGCCACGCGTCCAGAGTGAACACCGCCACGCGTCCAGAGTGAACACTGCCACGCGTCCAGAGTGAACACCGCCACGCGTCTAGAGTGAACACCACCACACGTCTAGAGCGAACACCGCCACGCGTCCAGAGTGAACACCGCCACGCGTCCAGAGTGAACACCGCCACGCGTCCAGAGTGAACACCGCCACGCGTCCAGAGTGAACACCGCCACGCGTCCAGAGTGAACACCGCCACGCATCTAGAGTGAACACCACCACGCTGTTGACAAGCCTCACCTTGTTGTTGTTGTTGTTGTGAGCAGGTCGCTTCTGAAAACAAGAGCGGTACAGCAGCTCAAGCGGGCGTGGCCTGGTAAAAAATGAAAAAAAAAGTGTGAATATTTCAAATAAAACAAAGTTACAAAGTAGCGAGCCAGGTGAAGAGAAATTAAAACTTAAGCAAGATACTCTTTGGTTCTTTCGGTAAAGTCACGTAGAATAAAATAAATAAATAAAATTATAGTTTCAGTTTCATTTATTTGGTATAGCCCCGTGAGCCATTCGGCTCTTGAATCGGATGCAACCGCAACAAACAAAAACATGAACGAGAAAACATCTTAAAGTGACTATGTGACTGTGCAAACATAAAATCCAGGGAAAAACAGCAAAATATTCCACAAAAAGCACCGTACACCAACGCTGTGTGCAAATAGCAAACGACGTTTCAATTACAACACAAGCAATCATCATCAGGTACAAATGAAAGAGAAAAAAATCTAGTAAACTTAGAAATGTAATGCAATACAACACAGAGAGTCGGCTAACATAAGTCAACACCCCAACAGGTTGATTACGTTCTTCCAAAGATTTCTCAATTTGAGAAAGACAAAACACAGACACGGAGACACAGATACACATAGACAGACACATAAGCAGAGAGAGATGACAGAAAGACACAGAGAGAGAGAGATACACACATAGACACACAGAGAGAGATGACACAGAGACACAGAGAGACACACACACAGAGACACACAGAGAGATGACACAGACACAGAGAGAGACACACAGAGACATGACAGACACAGAGAGAGACACACACACACACAGAGACACACAGAGAACATTGGGGGGGACCAAATCTTGCAGGGAGTCTGGGGTCCCCCCCCAGAAAAATATCTAAATTTGAAAACTCATTTCCTGCCATTTCCTCCCTAAAATATTTGTAAAAGTTCACTAACACATGGGATGGAATTTTTTTTCTTTTATACAATAATGTCTAAAAGTGTATTGTATTACATTGCTGTTTTTTCTTTTTAACCTTTTCTTGTTTCATAGTATGTAATGGCAGAGATTAGGGATTCATAAAGTACAACGCAATCATATAAACAGAAATCTATGCATTGTTATATGAAGACAACTCCAGATTTCGTGGCCAAGGTTTAGCAAATGGTTCTTTTTATTAACAGAGCATCGCAATTATTATTTACAAATATTTTACAGAAATATATTGGAGGGGCATATTTGATTATTATAATTATAACATATCATGATTATTATAACATGTTATAATTATTATAACATATTATACTTATTATAACATTCTAATTATATATACTATATTTATTATAACATTATAATTACGGCCTTGTGTCAATGAGAGATTTGGAGCTTTGGTGACTGCACACAGAGAGAGACACTTAATCAAACAAACTTAATATTTGAAATGTAATGCAACACAGAGTCGGTCAACACACCAACTAACGTACTCTTAGGTTGTTTCGATAAAGTCACCATGTAGGTAGAAAATTAAATTAAAATTATAATAGTAAAAATAGAAATAAAATAATAAAATCACGCCTCACTTGATGCAGCAAATCTGGCTGTGACGGTCCCACCTGATGACAGAGACTTGTGTTGCCTCCGAAACGTCGTGATTTATTATTTTATATTTTATTTCTATTGTTACTTTTATTAATTGTAATTTCATTTTTCACCTACACGGTGACTTTACCGAACAAACCTAAGAGTATGAATCACTGCAGTCACGAAAGCTTCAAATCTCGAGTTAACACAACTAACGCATCTCCTGGCTGATCGCGTTCTTCCATAGGTTGCTAAACTATCTTCTTGGTTCTTTCGGTAAAGTCACGTAGAATGGAAATAATAAAATAATACAAATATTAAAAATAAGACTATTTTATTATTTCCATTCTACGTGATATAAAACTAATAAAATGTTATGTTTTATTTGTATTATTTTTTTATTTTATTTTATTATTTCCATTCTACGTGATGACTTTACCGAAAGAACCAAGCAGATGAATCACTGCAGTCACGAAAGAAGCTTTACATCGAAATTGCCCAACTAAGCGAGAGAATTGAAGCGAACGCGACCAGGCGAGGGCAGGAGGCACTAGGCCCCGCGTTGTAAAGTTTCAATCTGCACATCGCTTCCATGCTCGCTGCTACTCAAATAACATCCCTACGAGAGAGAGAGAGCGAGGCTCTACCTCGGTAAACAACAACCACAACAACCACAACAACAGCCACAACAACAACCACCACAACCGCGATGATAATTTCTTACCTCAGACTTCAGTTCCCGCGCGGAGCCGCAACTTTCCGTTACCTCGTGACGTCACGCGGCAGCAGCAGGTGACATGACGTCACTTGTGGGGTACAAGACACTCCCCTCCCACAATGAGCGGCTCTGTAACTTACATAAATTATGTTAATGAGCCTGGCCCACTCGTGGAGGG
This sequence comes from Lethenteron reissneri, assembly GCF_015708825.2. NCBI lineage: Eukaryota > Metazoa > Chordata > Hyperoartia > Petromyzontiformes > Petromyzontidae > Lethenteron > Lethenteron reissneri. The sequence goes on along the minus strand of NW_026891289.1, from coordinate 77,996 downwards.
ATGGGCCGTGGGTGCCGAACCGGTCACAACGAACTCGTGACGTCTTTCACGAATAATTTATGTTAATGAGCCGCCAGTCAGTGGGCGTGGCTTTGCCCAAATAAGGATAGTGCTTGAACAGATAACGGAAGTGACCCAGGCAGAGGTGACGTCACGCTCCCTTGAGACGGGTTGGGGTGAATACTTTGGTGACATGACGTCACTAGCAAGGTACACCTCCCCCTGGCGTTTCACGCCGATGAGGTCATGCTGAGTGGTGACGTCACGTAGCGGGATTAGAGTTTAAGTTGATTAAGATTAATTTTCCATTGCTCCCTCCCTTGAACAGAGACCCCTTGGGTGTGTGAGCTCAGCTCAACAATGTGGACATTATTGTGTGTGTACACACACACATGGACAGTGTGTACACACGTGTACATTGTGTGTGTGTGTACACACTGTGTGTGTGTACACTGTACACACTGTGTGTACACTGTGTGTGTGTACACTGTGTGTGTACATTGTGTGTACACTGTGTGTGTACACTGCGTGTGTACATTGTGTGTACACACTGCGTGTGTACATTGTGTGTGTGTGTACACTGTGTGTGTGTACACTGTGTGTGTGTACACTGTGTGTACACTGTGTGTGTACACTGCGTGTGTGTGTACACTGTGTGTGTGTGTACACTGCGTGTGTACACTGTGTGTGTACATTGTGTGTACTCTGTGTGTGTGTACTCTGTGTGTGTGTACTCTGTGTGTGTGTACTCTGTGTGTGTACATTGTGTGTACTCTGTGTGTGTGTACACTGTGTGTGTGTACATTGTGTGTGTACACTGTGTGTGTGTACACTGTGTGTGTATACTGTGTGTGTGTACTCTGTGTGTGTACACTGTGTGTGCATTGTGTGTACACTGTGTGTGTACGCTGTGTGTGTACACTGTGTGTGTGTACACTGTGTGTGTACACTGTGCGTGTGTACATTGTGTGTACACTGTGTGATGGCTGGGTGTATGGAATTGATGTGGTTGAGGAATTGTTCTAGAGCAGGCGGGCCATGTGGCCAGATGACAAAAATGTCATCTACGTACCTCTTCCATAAGGTCGGGCGTAGAGTGGCAGTCTGGACGGCGTCAGTCTCAAATTTCTCCATGAAGACGTTGGCTACAACCGGAGATAGGGGGGAGCCCATTGGGGTGCCCTCAGTTTGTTTGTAGAAAGTTCCATTCCAGGTGAAGTATGTATTGGTTAAGCAGTGTCTCACCAGGGGGGGTACCCCAGCATTCAGTCCTTGATGAACCAAGTCTTCAATGATTGCGATGGTGTCAGGTACAGGAACTTTGGTGGATAAGGAAAACACATCAAAACTGACAAGCAGGTCGTCTGGGGACAGGGAAACGTCGTGAGAATTGTATTTTATAATGTTTAATTTTTATTATTTTATTATTTCCCTTCTACGTGACTTTACCGAAAGAACCAAGAAGATTTACTGTTTGTTTTCTACCTGATGACGATTGCTAGTGTTGCAATCGAAACGTCCTATTCTATTATTTAATTTATTTCCTTTCTACGTTACTTTACCGAAAGAACCAAAAAGCAAAATGAAAATTCGCTGAAATGCCTTGACCAACATGGTTGCTTCTTCTTGGTTCTTTCGGTAAAGTCACGTAGAAGGGAAGTAATAAAATAATAAAAATAAAACATAATAAAATAATTCTCACGACGTTTATTATGTTTTATTTATATTATTTTATTACTTCCCTTCTACGTGACTTTACTGAAAGAACCAAGAAGATGAATCCCTGCTGCAGTCACGAAAGAAGCTTTAAATCGACATTTAACATGGTTGCTGTAGCGCCACCGTGTGGACACAGAGTGCAACTGCAGCGCCTCAGCGCGCTAATTGCAGCAGTGGAACTGTCGGTGTCTTCACGGCTTCATTGCAGGAACCCGCTTGGGACAAACGCCAGAACGCCGCCGCAGCAGCAGCAGCAGCAGCGACTCACAACTCGGGGGTGACGCCTGACAGCGGCAACTGCTGGCGTGCTGTGTTGGCCTACACTGCACATGTCCACCACATAGCAGACGTCACCACGCATTGAATACTTGTCCACCAGAGGGCACACGTAGCACGTCAAGCGACGGTTAAAAACAAACCGAAACTCTGCGGACAATTTGCGCTGCAATTCTTTATTCACGGATTTTAAAAAAAAATGGTTGGAGCGCCTCCCTGCGTGGTGACGTCATCGCGCTCGGGTTGGTGGGTGCCACCGTGCGTGGTGACGTCATCGCGCTCGGGTTGGTTGGGGCGCCTCCCTGCGTGGTGACGTCATCGCGCTCGGGTTAGTGGGAGCCCCCGTGCGTGGTGACGTCATCGCGCTCGGGTTGGTGGGCGCCCCCGTGCGTGGTGACGTCATCGCGGTCGGGGTGGCGGGCGCCCCCGTGCGTGGTGACGTCATTGCGCTCGGGTTGGTTGGGGCACCTCCCCGTTTGGTGACGTCATCGCGCTCGGGTGCCTCCCTGCGTGGTGACGTCATCGCGCTCGGGTTGGTTGGGGCGCCTCCCCGTGTGGTGACGTCATCGCGCTCGGGTTGGGGCGCCTCCCTGCGTGGTGACGTCATCGCGCTCGGGTTGGTTGGGGCACCTCCCTCCGTGGTGACGTCATCGTGTGGGCGGGGGGCTGGTCACGTGGGCGGGGGGGCTGGTCACGTGGGCGGGGGGGGCTGGTCACGTGGGCGGGGGGGCTGGTCAGAATGTGTCTCACATAATACAAAATTATAATTCGTGTTGTAGAGAATGTATCTCCTCTACGTGTAACTTTTGAGTGGTTTGCCTTGTAATAGATGAATGATCCGAGTGTGCTCCCTATTTCAAAGACAATGAGTTGCTCCAGAGGGAAATGCTTCCTGAAAACACAAAAATACCCTTTGACCTGTATCACAAGAACAATGAGTCTCACCTGAGTGATCTGTACAGGTTACTTGCAAAACACACACTGTGTCCTAACATGACTTATTCAATGTTTGACCCTTATAGACAAAAGGTTACATATACGCACACCATCAGACAAGTATTCATTCTAAATTAGTGACAGGCATATTAACAAAATTGAATGACTGCACTGAAATATACTGCATTAGGTTACATCGCATTAACAAGAAGCTAATTTTAAAAAAAACGCACCGTCTGTTTTACTGGTGCACAATCATACGAGTCAGGTGTGTGTCTTAACCTCCGCCGAACCCCTGAGACTGACTCACCGAACCCCTGGGGTTCGATCGAACCCAGGTTAAGAACCACTGGTCTAAGGCTTACGGATCTCCCGGGTCTCCATTTGACTTTGTATTGTCTCGGAGGAAGTCCACCCACACCTCCACTTCCAAACTGCTGGGAGTTGCCTCGCTCTGCCTCAGTCAGAATTCTCCTCCTGCTTCACGTTGTCTCCATCGATGTGGAATTGAATCTTCTTCTTCACATTCCACCTTCACCTCTTCATATTTCACCTTGATTTCTTTGAAAGTGTCCAAGCTGGGATTTTCTTCCGGTTCTTGTTTGATGAGGGATAGGCTCATTGAGGCACTTTGACTTTCATAAGCTGATTTCAGACTCCACTCCTTGTGGATCTTCTGATGCTTGTGTGATCTCTGGTGTCTTTGAAGATTTGGTGAAAGTGCAAACGCCTTCCCACACAAACTGCACTTGAAGGGTTTTTCTCCCGTGTGTGTTCTCTTGTGTGTTACAAGATGAGCTGAACGTGCAAACGCCTTCCCACACACACTGCACTTGAAGGGTTTCTCTCCCGTGTGTGTTCTCTGGTGTGCTCCAAGAGTAGATGAACATGCAAACGCCTTCCCACACACACTGCACTTGAAGGGTTTCTCTCCCGTGTGTGTTCTCTGGTGTGCTACAAGAGTAGATGACTGTGAAAATGCCTTGCCACACACACTGCACTTGAAGGGTTTCTCTCCCGTGTGTGTTCTCTCGTGTTTTACAAGAGTAGATAAATCTGAAAACGCCTTCCCACACACACTGCACTTGAAGGGTTTCTCTCCTGTGTGAGTTCTCTGGTGCCGTGTCAAATGTGCAGGACCATCCGTGCTGTATGCACACCGGTCGCATTGATGCCTTATTGCACCGAGCTGCGCAGAGTGCCTTTGCTCCATCAGACCAATTCTGCAGAGGCAGCGACAGCTGCAGACAGAAACAAAGAATATCCACACCATCTACACGTCAGTATCGAGGCACAGAGGAATGCATATATACACAGTCACACGTGACTTACACGTCTATAGTTATTCATATATTTATGATATAGTAAAAAAGTGTCCCAAATTCATCACATGGGCTGTTAAGGCACACAATGAGAGGGCAAATGGTTATAACCGTGCCTGGAAGCCCTCGTATCTTCAAAATGAACGTTAACCCAAAACTCAGCACACAATTTCAGCTGTCTGGCTTCTAAATAAATGTTTATGAAAGCTAAATTCAGCTGACATAGCAAAGGGTGTTGCAAATAATACTATTTGTGTCATGCACAAATGCATAAATTAATGTTCAATCGCAATTTAGAGGTGTGAAGCCAGGCACAGATGTCCTTGATTGCTGGGATGAGCAGTTCCGACTTCAGCTGCTGCACGTGTGTGCTGTGATCACTTCCTGACTCCATTCTTACAAAGACTTCCAGAGGAAAACTTAAATAAACTACTGTTTTGATATAACCTCTGTGCTCAACAGAGTTAATAGACTTTACTGCAAATACAAACTTGACAATGTCACACACACTCAGAGGTGGAGCCAGGATTTTCAGGTAGGGGGGGAAACCCCTCCAGCAATGAAAAATTACAGGAGTTGTTAGTAAGAAAGGAGTTGTTAGTAAGAAAGGAGTTGTTAGTAAGAAAAGACTTGTCCCTTGCTTTTCATTCGACGCGTGTGATCATCATCGCGCTCGCTGAACGTGTTGATGCCTTCAGGAGAGAAAAATAGACTTTTGTATTTTGGGGGGGGGGGGGGGGGGGAAATGACCATGATGTATGTGGAATCAACCCGCATCACACCTGAGCTAAGCGCTCTGCAATGCTTACCCCCCTACCACATGGCTCTTCGCGCGCCGTACTTCTACAGCTGTTCACAGCGTGCCGGGAGATTTTAGGTGGCGCTTCGCTCCTGGCCGATTAAGTCATTGGCTTCTCGGAGTTTCAATACAAATCCGTGTGAAGAACGGGTACAACTGCCATCTTAAATATAAAGCAGAACTTACACCTGTTTGTTTGTGTGAAGCAGCAAAAAGTCTCCAACGCTGAGCTCTGGCGAAATGAAATATTCACAGATTATGCTGCTGGGATTTCTAAGCGAACGCCATGTCATTCCCTTCCCGAGTGGCAAAAATCGACCTGACGTAGCAGTGGGTTCAGGTTGAATTTCCTCGATTGAAAACATCCGATTTAGGTAAATTGAAGTGTTTCGGCTTCCTTCTTGCAAGCATCAATTTTTTCAGGGTTTTTCAGTGAATTATGAGAGAATATTAAATTAATCCAAGACAAGTATCCAAGTCCCGGGCAAAGCCGGGTAGTGAAGCTAGTTACTAATAAACCCCAATGATCCTATCGAAATTACGGATTTCTATCGGATCGTTGGGGGGGCACGTGCCACCCCACCCCCACTGGCTCCACCACTGTCACACACTGGCATGGTTCACAGGTGGTGGTGTGTCCAGACCCACGCCTGGCCACCTTCACCTGCTCAGTATTAATGCTTCCTCACTCCACCAAGTAATTCATTGAGGATCAACCAACACAGCCGAGGCTGCGTGTCTCTCTGTGGTGAGATGTTAACTACCTCTCCTGGCATACAGGAAGTCGTGGGTTCCATCCCGACCCTGACGCCTGCTGTATATTTGTAGTTTACGTGTCTCTCTCTCTCTCCCCGTGGTCGCGTGGATTTCCTTCCCGATCCCCGGGTTTCCCCTCCACATGTAGAGAGTGAACACCGCCACGCGTCCAGAGTGAACACCGCCACGCGTCTAGAGTGAACACCGCCACACGTCCAGAGTGAACACCACCAGGTGTCTAGAGTGAACACCACCACGCGTCTAGAGTGAACACCGCCACATGTCCAGAGTGAACACCGCCACGCGTCTAGAGTGAACACCGCCACACGTCCAGAGTGAACACCACCAGGTGTCTAGAGTGAACACCACCACGCGTCTAGAGTGAACACCGCCACACGTCCAGAGTGAACACCGCCACGCGTCTAGAGTGAACACCGCCACACGTCCAGAGTGAACACCACCAGGTGTCTAGAGTGAACACCACCACGCGTCTAGAGTGAACACCGCCACACGTCCAGAGTGAACACCGCCACGCGTCTAGAGTGAACACCGCCACGTGTCTAGAGTGAACACCGCTACGTGTCTAAAGTGTACACCACCACGCGTCTAGAGTGAACACCACCACGTGTCTAGAGTGAACACCGCCACACATCTAGAGTGAACACCACCACGCGTCTAGAGTGAACACCGCCAAGCGTCTAGAGTGAACACCACCACGCGTCTAGAGTGAACACCGCCAAGCGTCTAGAGTGAACACCACCACGCGTCTAGAGTGAACACTGCCACGCGTCCAGAGTGAACACCACCACGCGTCTAGAGTGAACACCACCACGCGTCTAGAGTGAACACCACCACGTGTCTAGAGTGAACACCACCACGTGTCTAGAGTGAACACCACCACGCGTCTAGAGTGAACACCACCACGCGTCTAGAGTGAACACCGCCAAGCGTCTAGAGTGAACACCACCACGCGTCTAGAGTGAACACTGCCACGCGTCCAGAGTGAACACCACCACGCGTCTAGAGTGAACACCGCCAAGCGTCTAGAGTGAACACCACCACGTGTCTAGAGTGAACACCACCACGCGTCTAGAGTGAACACCACCACGCGTCTAGAGTGAACACCGCCAAGCGTCTAGAGTGAACACCACCACGCGTCTAGAGTGAACACTGCCACGCGTCCAGAGTGAACACCACCACGCGTCTAGAGTGAACACCACCACGTGTCTAGAGTGAACACCGCCAAGCGTCTAGAGTGAACACCACCACGTGTCTAGAGTGACCACCACCACGCGTCTAGAGTGAACACCGCCACGCGTCTAGAGTGAACACCACCACGCGTCTAGAGTGAACACTGCCACGCGTCTAGAGTGAACACCTCCACGCGTCTAGAGTGAACACCACCACGCGTCTAGAGTGAACACCACCACGTGTCTAGAGTGAACACCGCCACGTGTCTAGAGTGAACACCACCACGCGTCTAGAGTGAACACCGCCACGTGTCTAGAGCGAACACCGCCACGTGTCTAGAGTGAACACCACCACATGTCTATAGTGAACACCGCCACGTGTCTAGAGTGAACACCACCACGCGTCTAGAGTGAATCCCGCCACGTGTCTAGAGCGAACACCGCCACGTGTCTAGAGTGAACACCACCACATGTCTAGAGTGAACACCACCACGTGTCTAGAGTGAACACCGCCATGCGTCTAGAGTGAACACCACCACATGTCTAGAGTGAACACTGCCACGCGTCTAGAGTGAACACCACCACGCGTCCAGAGTGAACACTGCCACGCGTCTAGAGTGAACACCGCCACGCGTCCAGAGTGAACACCACCACGTGTCTAGAGTGAACACCACCACACGTCTAGGGTGAACACCGCCACGTGTCTAGAGTGAACACCGCCACGCGTCCAGAGTGAACACCTCCACGCGTCCAGAGTGAACACCACCACGTGTCTAGAGTGAAAACCGCCACGCGTCTAGAGTGAACACCACCACGCGTCTAGAGTGAACACCGCCACGCGTCTAGAGTGAACACCGCCACGCGTCCAGAGTGAACACCGCCACGTGTCTAGAGTGAACACCACCACGTGTCTAGAGTGAACACCACCACGTGTCTAGAGTGAACACCACCACGCGTCCAGAGTGAACACCGCCACGTGTCTAGAGTGAACACCACCACGTGTCTAGAGTGAACACCACCACGTGTCTAGAGTGAACACCACCACGTGTCCAGAGTGAACACCGCCACGTGTCTAGAGTGAACACCGCCACGCGTCTAGAGTGAACACCGCCACGTGTCCAGAGTGAACACCACCACGTGTCTAGAGTGAACACCGCCACGTGTCTAGAGTGAACACCGCCACGTGTCTAGAGTGAACACCGCCACGTGTCTAGAGTGAACACCGCCACGTGTCTAGAGTGAACACCGCCACGTGTCTAGAGTGAACACCGCCACGTGTCCAGAGTGAACACCGCCACGTGTCTAGAGTGAACACCGCCACGTGTCCAGAGTGAACACCGCCACGTGTCTAGAGTGAACACCGCCACGCTGTTGACGTGCCTCACCTTGTTGTTGTTGTGGGCAGGTCGCTTCTGAAAACAAGAGCGGTACAGCAGCTCAAGCGGGCTTGGCCTGGTAAAATGAAAAAAAAAACAGTGTTAGTATAGAATATTTAAACAAAGGTACAAAGTGGCGATCTGGGTCAAGACAAATTAAACTAAGCGAGAGAATTGAAGCGAATGCGACCAGGCGAGGGCAGGAGGCAAGGCCCCGCGTTGTAAAGTTCCAACGTGGACATCGCTTCCATGCTCGCTGCTACTCAATTGACATCCCTATGAGAGAGAGAGAGCGAGGCTCTACCTCTGTACACAACAACAACCACCACAACCACAACCAACACAACACGCACCACCACCACAAATACCACAACCACCACAACTACCACCACCACAACCACCACCACCACAACTACCACCACCACCCCCACCACAACAACTACCACCACCACCACAACAACTACCACCACAACAACTACCACCACCACAACAACTACCACCACCACAACTACCACCACCACCACAACAACTACCACCACCACAACAACTACCACCACCACAACTACCACCACCACCACAACAACTACCACCACCACAACAACTACCACCACCACAACTACCACCACCACCACAACTACTACCACTACCACAACAACTACCACCACCACAACAACTACCACCACCACAACAACTACCACCACAACTGCAACCACCACAACCGCAACCACCACCACAACCACCACAACCACCACCACCCCCATCACTACCACCACAACTACCACCACAACCACCACCACAACCACCACCACAACCACCACCACCACAACCACCACCACAACCACCACAACCACAACAACCACAACAACCGCGATGATAATTTCTCACCTCGGATTGCAGTTCACGGGCGGAGCGGCAACTTCCTGGTCCCTCGTGACGTCACGCGGCAGCAGGTGACATGACGTCACTTGCGGGGTACACCTCCCCCTGGCGTTTGACGCCAATGAGGTCACGCTGAGCGGTGACGTCAGAGAGCGGGGTCAGAGTTCAAGTTTGTTGACAGAAAGGGAGCGGCAGTGTCGAAACGGCCTCAAACGAGTCCCCGGTGCGGTGTGTCAACATCGCCAGCACTGGGGAGACAAAGGCGGCCGGGCGTGGTGCTGGCCACCCACCCCCTCTGTGTGTGCCGTGACGACCTCCACCGGTGCTGCTACTCGCTATGAGCAGCACTTTGTAGATGTCGCGGCTTGGCTCTCCAGCACACCGCTGGCGACATTTCACGATGACATTTTCACGTCCATAAAAGGATAATCGCCATACTAACCTAGGCCGTTTTTTGGCAAAATTGATGCAATTTTTTTTTAGCTTTTTTTGCAACGAAAAGTGCATTCCTTGGTTGTGTTTAGCCTGAGTAGCCCATATATTACGTTAAAAAGTGGGGAATTTCATGCATGAAATTTTCGTATATAAAAAAGTTAATCGGCATACTGTGCCGTTTTTAGGCTCAATAAGCCCAACGTTCACAGCTTTATTTTAGGACGAAAGTTAATTCCTCTATTGTATTTAGCCTTAGTATGCCATGTGTTAGATTAAAAGTGGAACATTTCACGATGAAATGTTCACGTCCCAAACAGGAAATCGCCATACGAACCTCTGCCGTTTTTGGCTAAAATTGAACGAATTTTTACAGCTGTATTTTTTAACAAAAAGTGCATTCCTCGGTTGTGTTTAGCCTGAGTAGTCTATATATTACATTAAAAGTGAGAAATTTCACCATGAAATTTGAAGTAAAAACATCAAATCGGCATACTTTACCAATGCCATTCTTGGCCAAAATTTTCTCAATTTTCATAGCTAGATTTTCCAAGAAAAAGTGAATTCCTCCATTTTGTTAAGCATTCGTATGCTCTATATTACTTTAAAAGTGGGAAATTTCACGATTAAATTTTCACGCCCCAAAAATAAAATCGGCATACTTATGCCGGTTTTAACCAAAATAAGCAAAATTTGTATAGCTTTCTTTTTCAAAAAAAAGTTCATTCATCAATTGTATTTACCCTTAGTATGCTATTAGATTAAAAGTGGAACATTTTATGATGAAATGTGCACGTCCCAATATATAAAATCGGCATACTAACCTATGCCGTTTTTGGCCAATAATGGACAAATATTTGCAACTTCATTTTTCAACAAAAGTGCAATCCTCGGGTGTGCTTAGCCTTAGTATCCTATATATTACGATAAAAGGTGGGAAATTTCACGCCGGGTATTTCCTGCGAGTACTCTTATATAAGCACACAACTTCATCTGTGATGAACCCTGCACTTAGTTTTCATGCAGGAGGCGCTGCAAACCTACGCGCCCCCTGCATGAACGACGGAGGAGCAGGGACAGACTTTCAATCGCGTTGGAATCGATCTGCAGACGGCGGACTTCTGGCGCGGCCAGCTCTGTGTCGCCTTATCTCCACCCCGCGATCCCAACCAGGAGAAAGTCCACATCGAACCGAACCCCGGTAAGGCCATCTACTTAACGACTAGAGAAAATTCACACGAAATGTCGTTTTCAATCAAGTCTTCCAGATGTAAAATGATGTAAGCTTTTATTGTAGAAACACAATTCAAAACAATATACAATTTAAAGTTGTTTCATTTTAAAACTTCAAAACGGAGCATCGGGTGCTTGCGTGGATGCGTCGTTCATGGACAATTTTTTTCGTGACTTTCCTGGCCTAAGGCCGTAAATGGTTGTGAGGGGCACTGCAGGCGGTCAGGCTTACTTCAACCCCATGGTTGTCAACATCCAGACGTTAATCGGCAAGGACCATTTCTCGTCCTAATTCGACAAAATCTACGTCAACACGTAATACAAAATTATAATTCGTGTTGTTGAGAATGTATCTCCTCTACGTGTAACTTTTGAGTGGTATGCCTTGTAACTGATGAATGATCCGAGTGTGCTCCCTATTTCAAAGACAATGAGTTGCTCCAAAGGCAGACGCTTCCTGAAAACACAAAAGTACCCTTTGACCTGTATCACAAGAACTACGAGTCTCACCTGAATGATCTGTACAGGTTACTTGCAAAACACACACTTTGTCCTAACATCACTTATTCAATGTTTGACCCTTATAGACAAAATGGTACATGTACGCACACCATCATACAAGTATTCATTCTAAATTATTGACAGACATATTAACAAAATTGAATTACTGCACTGAAATATACTGCATTACGTTACATCCTATTAACAAGAAGCTAATTAAAAATATACGCACCGTCTGCTTAACAGTGTATGTACAACATACTAATGCACCATTCAAAACGAGTAGGCCATTGCATGCTGGCGTCTGGGTCAAAATTGATGAAATTCGAAACATTACCGACAAACTCCACAACTGAGATGCCACATCAACCATCGCCCCCTACTGACAGGCTCTTGTCCACATGCAGGCCGGTGCACGGCCACCACCTTGTGCCACATAGGGGCAGCTGCTACCTGGAGATGCTCTTCGAGTGTTTGAGACGAGAAACGATATAGAACTCCGAGTTGCCGGGGCGATTAAGCAAGCACCATATAAATGCAATTGATAACATAGCGAATGCTTGGGAGCTTATTGGCTCTCGCTCCTGGTTAGAGATCTACCCAACACACAGGTCCACACAGACTGGCCGCTCTTACTCTGCAGGTTGAACCTAGGAATTGAGTGTTCAACTTCATTCTTGTCATTAAAAGCCTGTCACAAAGGTGCGTCTATTGGAGCGACATCGTCACTGGCTTACACATCTACCGGGTCTCCATTTGACTTTGTATTGTCTCGGAGGAAGTCCACCCACACCTCCACTTCCACAAACTGCTGGGAGTTGCCTCGCTCTGCCTCACAGTCAGAATTCTCCTCCTGCTTCACGTTGCCTCCATCGATGTGAAGGTCCGATTTGGGAGTTGAATCTTCATCTTCACATTTTACCTTCACTTCTTCGCTCTTCACCATCACTTCTTCACTCTTCATCATCACTTCTTCACTCTTCACCTTCACTTCTTTACGTTTCACCTCGATACCTTTCAAAGCGTCCAAGCTGGAATTGTCTTCCGGTTCTTGTTTGATGAGGGATGGGCTCATTGCGGCACTTTGACTTTCGCAAGCTGATTTCAGACTCCACTCCTTGTGGATCTTCTGATGCTTGTGTGTTTTCTGGTGTCTTTGAAGATTTGATGACTGTGCAAACGCCTTCCCACACACACTGCACCTGAAGGGTTTCTCTCCCGTGTGTGTTCTCTGATGTATTTCAAGATGAGATGAAAATAAAAATGCCTTCCCACACACACTGCACTTGAAGGGTTTCTCTCCCGTGTGTGTTCTCTGGTGTCTTTCAAAAGCAGATGACTTTGAAAACGCCTTCCCACACACACTGCACTTGAAGGGTTTTTCTCCCGTGTGTGTTCTCTGGTGTACTTGAAGAGTTTGTTTACGTGCAAATGCCGTCCCGCACAGAGTGCACCTGAAGGGTTTCTCTCCGGTGTGTGTTCTCTGGTGTGTTATAAGAGCAGATAAATCTGAAAACGCCTTCCCACACACACTGCACTTGAAGGGTTTCTCTCCCGTGTGTCTTCTCTGGTGTGTTATAAGAGCAGATACATCTGAAAACGCCTTCCCACACACACTGCACTTGAAGGGTTTCTCTCCCGTGTGTCTTCTCTGGTGTGCTACAAGACCAGATGAATGTGCAAACGCCTTCCCACACACACTGCACTTGAAGGGTTTCTCTCCTGTGTGAGTTCTCTGGTGTATTATAAGAGTAGATGAAAATGCAAACGCCTTCCCACACACACTGCAATTGAAGGGTGTATCTCCCGTGTGTGTTCTCTGGTGTGCTATAAGAGTAGATGACTGTGCAAACGCCTTCCCACACACACTGCACTTGAAGGGTTTATCTCCCGTGTGCATTCTCTGGTGTTTTACACGAGTAGATGAATCTGAAAACGCCTTCCCACACACACTGCACTTGAAGGGTTTCTCTCCTGTGTGAGTTTTCTGGTGCCTTGTCAAATGTCCAGGATGATCCGTGCTGTATGCACACCGGTCGCATTGTTGCCTTTTTGCACCGAGCCGCGCCGAGTGCCTTTGCTCCATCAGACCAATTTTGCAGAGGAAGCGACAGCTGCAGACAGAAAAAAAGTTACATCCACGTCAGTATCGATGCACAGAGGAATGCATATTTACACAGTAACACATGACTTATAAGTCGACACTTATTCATATATTCATGATATAGTGAAAAAGTTTCCCAAATTCATCACACGGGCTGTTCTGGCACACAATGAGAGGGTGAATGGTCATAAACATACCTGGAAGCCCTCGTATCTTCAAAATGAATGTTAACCCAAAACTCCGAGCACGCAATTTTAGGCTGTCTAGCTACAAAAGCAATATTTATGAAAGCTAAATTTAGCTGACATAGCAAAAGGTGTTGAAAATAATACTATTTGTGTTATGCAAAAATGCATAAATTAATGTTCAATCGCAACTTAGAGGTGTGAAGCCAGCCAGGCTCACGATGTCCTTGCACGCTGGAATGAACAGATCTGACTTCAGCTGCATGTGTGTGCTGTGTTAACTTCTTGACTGTTTCCATTCTTATAAAGTTCCAGAGGAAAACAAAAACTATTGTTGTGATATAACCTCCGTGTTCAATAGAGTTAATAGACTTAACTGCCAACACAAACTTTACACTGTCACACACTGGCATGGTTAAGAGGTGTGTCCAGACCCATGCCTAACCACCTTCATTTGCTCACTATTAATGCTTCCTGACTCCACAAAGTAATTCAATGAGGATTAATCAACACCCCTGAGGCTGCGTGTCTCTCTCGCTCCCCGTGGTGAGATGTTAACTACCTCTCCTGGCATACAGGAAGTCGTGGATTCATCCCAACCCTGACGCCTGCTGTATATTTAGTTTGTGTGTCTTTCTCTCTTCCCGTGGTCACGTGGATTTCCCTCCGGATCCCCCGATTGTCCCCACTCCACATGCAGAGAGCGAACACCGCCACGCGTCCAGAGTGAACACCGCCACGCGTCCAGAGTGAACACCGCCACGCGTCCAGAGTGAACACCGCCACGCGTCCAGAGTGAACACCGCCACGCGTCCAGAGTGAACACCGCCACGCGTTCAGAGTGAACACCGCCACGCATCTAGAGTGAACACCACCACGCTGTTGACAAGCCTCACCTTGTTGTTGTTGTTGTTGTGAGCAGGTCGCTTCTGAAAACAAGAGCGGTACAGCAGCTCAAGCGGGCGTGGCCTGGTAAAAAATGAAAAAAAAAGTGTGAATATTTCAAATAAAACAAAGTTACAAAGTAGCGAGCCAGGTGAAGAGAAATTAAAACTTAAGCAAGATACTCTTTGGTTCTTTCGGTAAAGTCACGTAGAATAAAATAAATAAATAAAATTATAGTTTCAGTTTCATTTATTTGGTATAGCCCCGTGAGCCATTCGGCTCTTGAATCGGATGCAACCGCAACAAACAAAAACATGAACGAGAAAACATCTTAAAGTGACTATGTGACTGTGCAAACATAAAATCCAGGGAAAAACAGCAAAATATTCCACAAAAAGCACCGTACACCAACGCTGTGTGCAAATAGCAAACGACGTTTCAATTACAACACAAGCAATCATCATCAGGTACAAATGAAAGAGAAAAAAATCTAGTAAACTTAGAAATGTAATGCAATACAACACAGAGAGTCGGCTAACATAAGTCAACACCCCAACAGGTTGATTACGTTCTTCCAAAGATTTCTCAATTTGAGAAAGACAAAACACAGACACGGAGACACAGAGACACATAGACAGACACATAAGCAGAGAGAGATGACAGAAAGACACAGAGAGAGAGAGATACACACATAGACACACAGAGAGAGATGACACAGAGACACAGAGAGACACACACACAGAGACACACAGAGAGATGACACAGACACAGAGAGAGACACACAGAGACATGACAGACACAGAGAGAGACACACACACACACAGAGACACACAGAGAACATTGGGGGGGACCAAATCTTGCAGGGAGTCTGGGGTCCCCCCCCAGAAAAATATCTAAATTTGAAAACTCATTTCCTGCCATTTCCTCCCTAAAATATTTGTAAAAGTTCACTAACACATGGGATGGAATTTTTTTTCTTTTATACAATAATGTCTAAAAGTGTATTGTATTACATTGCTGTTTTTTCTTTTTAACCTTTTCTTGTTTCATAGTATGTAATGGCAGAGATTAGGGATTCATAAAGTACAACGCAATCATATAAACAGAAATCTATGCATTGTTATATGAAGACAACTCCAGATTTCGTGGCCAAGGTTTAGCAAATGGTTCTTTTTATTAACAGAGCATCGCAATTATTATTTACAAATATTTTACAGAAATATATTGGAGGGGCATATTTGATTATTATAATTATAACATATCATGATTATTATAACATGTTATAATTATTATAACATATTATACTTATTATAACATTCTAATTAATATATACTATATTTATTATAACATTATAATTACGGCCTTGTGTCAATGAGAGATTTGGAGCTTTGGTGACTGCACACAGAGAGAGACACTTAATCAAACAAACTTAATATTTGAAATGTAATGCAACACAGAGTCGGTCAACACACCAACTAACGTACTCTTAGGTTGTTTCGATAAAGTCACCATGTAGGTAGAAAATTAAATTAAAATTATAATAGTAAAAATAGAAATAAAATAATAATAAAATCACGCCTCACTTGATGCAGCAAATCTGGCTGTGACGGTCCCACCTGATGACTTGTGTTGCCTCCGAAACGTCGTGATTTATTATTTTATATTTTATTTCTATTGTTACTTTTATTAATTTTAATTTCATTTTTCACCTACACGGTGACTTTACCGAACAAACCTAAGAGTATGAATCACTGCAGTCACGAAAGCTTCAAATCTCGAGTTAACACAACTAACGCATCTCCTGGCTGATCGCGTTCTTCCATAGGTTGCTAAACTATCTTCTTGGTTCTTTCGGTAAAGTCACGTAGAATGGAAATAATAAAATAATACAAATATTAAAAATAAGACTATTTTATTATTTCCATTCTACGTGATATAAAACTAATAAAATGTTATGTTTTATTTGTATTATTTTTTATTTTATTTTATTATTTCCATTCTACGTGATGACTTTACCGAAAGAACCAAGCAGACGAATCACTGCAGGCACGAAAGAAGCTTTAAATCGAAATTGCTCAACTAAGCGAGAGAATTGAAGCGAACGCGACCAGCCGAGGGCAGGAGGCACTAGGCCCCGCGTTGTAAAGTTTCAATCTGCACATCGCTTCCATGCTCGCTGCTACTCAAATAACATCCCTACGAGAGAGAAAGAGCGAGGCTCTACCTCGGTAAACAACAACCACAACAACCACAACAACAGCCACAACAACAACCACCACAACCGCGATGATAATTTCTTACCTCAGATTTCAGTTCCCGCGCGGAGCCGCAACTTTCCGTTACCTCGTGACGTCACGCGGCAGCAGCAGGTGACATGACGTCACTTGCGGAGTACAAGACACTCCCCTCCCACAATGAGCGGCTCTGTAACTTACATAAATTATGTTAATGAGCCTGGCCCACTCGTGGAGGGATGGGCCGTGGGTGCCGAACCGGTCACAACGAACTCGTGACGTCTTTCACGAATAATTTATGTTAATGAGCCGCCAGTCAGTGGGCGTGGCTTTGCCCAAATAAGGATAGTGCTTGAACAGATAACGGAAGTGACCCAGGCAGAGGTGACGTCACGCTCCCTTGAGACGGGTTGGGGTGAATACTTTGGTGACATGACGTCACTAGCAAGGTACACCTCCCCCTGGCGTTTCACGCCGATGAGGTCATGCTGAGCGGTGACGTCACAGAGCGGAGTTGGAGTTTAAGTTGATTAAGATTCATTTTCCATTGCTCCCTCCCTTGAACAGAGACCCCTTGGGTGTGTGAGCTCAGCTCAACAATGTTGACATTATTGTGTGTGTACACACACACATGGACAGTGTGTACACACGTGTACATTGTGTGTGTGTACACACTGTGTGTGTGTACACACTGTACACACTGTGTGTACACTGTGTGTGTGTACACTGCGTGTGTACATTGTGTGTGTGTACACACACATGGACAGTGTGTACACACGTGTACATTGTGTGTGTGTACGTACACACTGTGTGTACACACTGTGTGTACACACTGTGTGTGTGTGCACTGTGTGTGTGTACACTGTGTGTGTGTACACTGTGCGTGTGTACATTGTGTGTACACTGTGTGATGGCTGGGTGTATGGAATTGATGTGGTTGAGGAATTGGTCTAGAACAGGCGGGCCATGTGGCCAGATGACAAAAGTGTCATCTTCGTACCTCTTCCATAAGGTCGGGCGTAGAGTGGCAGTCTGGACGGCGTCAGTCTCAAATTTCTCCATGAAGACGTTGGCTACAACCGGAGATAGGGGGGAGCCCATTGGGGTGCCCTCAGTTTGTTTGTAGAAAGTTCCATTCCAGGTGGAGTATGTATTGGTTAAGCAGTGTCTCACCAGGGGGGGTACCCCAGCATTCAGTCCTTGATGAACCAAGTTTTCAATGATTGCGATGGTGTCAGGTACAGGAACTTTGGTGGATAAGGAAAACACATCAAAACTGACAAGCAGGTCGTCTGGGGACAGGGAAACGTCGTGAGAATTGTATTTTATTATGTTGTATTTTTATTATTTTATTATTTCCCTTCTACGTGACTTTACCGAAAGAACCAAGAAGATTTACTGTTTGTTTTCTACCTGATGACGATTGCTTGTGTTGCAATCGAAACGTCCTATTCTATTATTTAATTTATTTCCTTTCTACGTTACTTTACCGAAAGAACCAAAAAGCAAAATGAAAATTCGCTGAAATGCCTTGACCAACATGGTTGCTTCTTCTTGGTTCTTTCGGTAAAGTCACGTAGAAGGGAAGTAATAAAATAATAAAAATAAAACATAATATAATAATTCTCACGACGTTTATTATGTTTTATTTATATTATTTTATTACTTCCCTTCTACGTGACTTTACTGAAAGAACCAAGAAGATGAATCCCTGCAGTCACGAAAGCTTTAAATCGAAATTTATTTTATTATGTTTTATTTGTATTATTTTATTACTTCCCTTCTACGTGACGACTTTACCGAAAGAACCAAGAAGATGAATCCCTGCTGCAGTCACGAAAGAAGCTTTACATCGACATTTAACATGGTTGCTGTAGCGCCACCGTGTGGCCACATAGTGCAACTGCAGCGCCTCAGCGCGCTAATTGCAGCAGTGGAACTGTCGGTGTCTTCACGGCTTCATTGCAGGAACCCGCTTGGGACAAACGCCAGAACGCCGCAGCAGCAGCAGCAGCGACTCACAACTCGGGGGTGACGCCTGACAGCGGCAACTGCTGGCGTGCTGTGTTGGCCTACACTGCACATGTCCACCACATAGCAGACGTCACCACGCATTGAATACTTGTCCACCAGAGGGCACACGTAGCACGTCAAGCGACGGTTAAAAACAAACCGAAACTCTGCGGACAATTTGCGCTGCAATTCTTTATTCACGGATTTTAAAAAAAAATGGTTGGAGCGCCTCCCTGCGTGGTGACGTCATCGCGCTCGGGTTGGTGGGTGCCACCGTGCGTGGTGACGTCATCGCGCTCGGGTTGGTTGGGGCGCCTCCCTGCGTGGTGACGTCATCGCGCTCGGGTTAGTGGGAGCCCCCGTGCGTGGTGACGTCATCGCGCTCGGGTTGGTGGGCGCCCCCGTGCGTGGTGACGTCATCGCGGTCGGGGTGGCGGGCGCCCCCGTGCGTGGTGACGTCATTGCGCTCGGGTTGGTTGGGGCACCTCCCCGTGTGGTGACGTCATCGCGCTCGGGTGCCTCCCTGCGTGGTGACGTCATCGCGCTCGGGTTGGTTGGGGCGCCTCCCCGTGTGGTGACGTCATCGCGCTCGGGTTGGGGCGCCTCCCTGCGTGGTGACGTCATCGCGCTCGGGTTGGTTGGGGCACCTCCCTCCGTGGTGACGTCATCGTGTGGGCGGGGGGCTGGTCACGTGGGCGGGGGGGCTGGTCACGTGGGCGGGGGGGGCTGGTCACGTGGGCGGGGGGGCTGGTCAGAATGTGTCTCACATAATACAAAATTATAATTCGTGTTGTAGAGAATGTATCTCCTCTACGTGTAACTTTTGAGTGGTTTGCCTTGTAACAGATGAATGATCCGCGTGTGCTCCCTATTTCAAAGACAATGAGTTGCTCCAGAGAGAGATGCTTCCTGAAAACACAAAAATACCCTTTGACCTGTATCACAAGAACAATGAGTCTCACCTGAGTTATCTGTACAGGTTACTTGCAAAACACACACTGTGTCCTAACATGACTTATTCAATGTTTGACCCTTATAGACAAAAGGTTACATATACGCACACCATCAGACAAGTATTCATTCTAAATTAGTGACAGGCATATTAACAAAATTGAATGACTGCACTGAAATACACTGCATTAGGTTACATCGCATTAACAAGAAGCTAATTTTAAAAAAAACGCACCGTCTGTTTTACTGGTGCACAATCATACGAGTCAGGTGTGTGTCCTAACCTCCGCCGAACCCCTGAGACTGACTCACCGAACCCCTGGGGTTCGATCGAACCCAGGTTAAGAACCACTGGTCTAAGGCTTACGGATCTCCCGGGTCTCCATTTGACTTTGTATTGTCTCGGAGGAAGTCCACCCACACCTCCACTTCCACAAACTGCTGGGAGTTGCCTCGCTCTGCCTCAGTCAGAATTCTCCTCCTGCTTCACGTTGTCTCCATCGATGTGGAATTGAATCTTCTTCTTCACATTCCACCTTCACCTCTTCATATTTCACCTTGATTTCTTTGAAAGTGTCCAAGCTGGGATTTTCTTCCGGTTCTTGTTTGATGAGGGATGGGCTCATTGAGGCACTTTGACTTTCACAAGCTGATTTCAGACTCCACTCCTTGTGGATCTTCTGATGCTTCTGTGATCTCTGGTGTCTTTGAAGATTTGGTGAAAGTGCAAACGCCTTCCCACACAAACTGCACTTGAAGGGTTTTTCTCCCGTGTGTGTTCTCTTGTGTGTTACAAGATGAGCTGAACGTGCAAACGCCTTCCCACACACACTGCACTTGAAGGGTTTCTCTCCCGTGTGTGTTCTCTGGTGTGCTCCAAGAGTAGATGAACATGCAAACGCCTTCCCACACACACTGCACTTGAAGGGTTTCTCTCCCGTGTGTGTTCTCTGGTGTGCTACAAGAATAGATGACTGTGAAAATGCCTTGCCACACACACTGCACTTGAAGGGTTTCTCTCCCGTGTGTGTTCTCTCGTGTTTTACAAGAGTAGATAAATCTGAAAACGCCTTCCCACACACACTGCACTTGAAGGGTTTCTCTCCTGTGTGAGTTCTCTGGTGCCGTGTCAAATGTGCAGGACCATCCGTGCTGTATGCACACCGGTCGCATTGATGCCTTATTGCACCGAGCTGCGCTGAGTGCCTTTGCTCCATCAGACCAATTCTGCAGAGGCAGCGACAGCTGCAGACAGAAACAAAGAATATCCACACCATCTACACGTCAGTATCGAGGCACAGAGGAATGCATATATACACAGTCACACGTGACTTACACGTCTATAGTTATTCATATATTTATGATATAGTAAAAAAGTGTCCCAAATTCATCACATGGGCTGTTATGGCACACAATGAGAGGGCAAATGGTTATAACTGTGCCTGGAAGCCCTCGTATCTTCAAAATGAACGTTAACCCAAAACTCAGCACACAATTTCAGCTGTCTGGCTTCTAAATAAATGTTTATGAAAGCTAAATTCAGCTGACATAGCAAAGGGTGTTGCAAATAATACTATTTGTGTCATGCACAAATGCATAAATTAATGTTCAATCGCAATTTAGAGGTGTGAAGCCAGGCACAGATGTCCTTGATTGCTGGGATGAGCAGTTCCGACTTCAGCTGCTGCACGTGTGTGCTGTGATCACTTCCTGACTCCATTCTTACAAAGACTTCCAGAGGAAAACTAAAATAAACTACTGTTTTGATATAACCTCTGTGCTCAACAGAGTTAATAGACTTTACTGCAAATACAAACTTGACAATGTCACACACACTCAGAGGTGGAGCCAGGATTTTCAGGTAGGGGGGGAAACCCCTCCAGCAATGAAAAATTACAGGAGTTGTTAGTGAGAAAGGAGTTGTTAGTAAGAAAGGACTTGTCCCTTGCTTTTCATTCGACGCGTGTGATCGTCATCGCGCTCGCTCAACGTGTTGATGCCTTCAGGAGAGAAAAATAGACTTTTGTATTTTGGGGGGGGGGGGGGGGGGGGGGAAATGACCATGATGTATGTGGAATCAACCCGCATCACACCTGAGCTAAGCGCTCTGCAATGCTTACCCCCCTACCACATGGCTCTTCGCGCGCCGTACTTCTACAGCTGTTCACAGCGTGCCGGGAGATTTTAGGTGGCGCTTCGCTCCTGGCCGATTAAGTCATTGGCTTCTCGGAGTTTCAATACAAATCCGTGTGAAGAACGGGTACAACTGCCATCTTAAATATAAAGCAGAACTTACACCTGTTTGTTTGTGTGAAGCAGCAAAAAGTCTCCAACGCTGAGCTCTGGCGAAATGAAATATTCACAGCTTATGCTGCTGGGATTTCTAAGCGAACGCCATGTCATTCCCTTCCCGAGTGGCAAAAATCGACCTGACGTAGCAGTGGGTTCAGGTTGAATTTCCTCGAGTGAAAACATCCGATTTAGGTAAATTGAAGTGTTTCGGCTTCCTTCTTGCAAGCATCAATTTTTTCAGGGTTTTTCAGTGAATTATGAGAGAATATTAAATTAATCCAAGACAAGTATCCAAGTCCCGGGCAAAGCCGGGTAGTGAAGCTAGTTACTAATAAACCCCAATGATCCTATCGAAATTACGGATTTCTATCGGATCGTTGGGGGGGCACGTGCCACCCCACCCCCACTGGCTCCACCACTGTCACACACTGGCATGGTTCACAGGTGGTGGTGTGTCCAGACCCACGCCTGGCCACCTTCACCTGCTCAGTATTAATGCTTCCTCACTCCACCAAGTAATTCATTGAGGATCAACCAACACAGCCGATGCTGCGTGTCTCTCTGTGGTGAGATGTTAACTACCTCTCCTGGCATACAGGAAGTCGTGGGTTCCATCCCGACCCTGACGCCTGCTGTATATTTGTAGTTTACGTGTCTCTCTCTCCCCGTGGTTGCGTGGATTTCCTTCCCGATCCCCGGGTTTCCCCTCCACATGTAGAGAGTGAACACCGCCACGCGTCTAGAATGAACACCGCCACACGTCCAGAGTGGACACCGCCACGCGTCTAGAGTGAACACCACCAGGTGTCTAGAGTGAACACCGCCACACGTCTAGAGTGAACACCGCCACACGTCCAGAGTGAACACCGCCACGCGTCTAGAGTGAACACCGCCACGTGTCTAGAGTGAACACCGCTACGTGTCTAAAGTGTACACCACCACGCGTCTAGAGTGAACACCACCACGTGTCTAGAGTGAACACCGCCACACATCTAGAGTGAACACCACCACGCGTCTAGAGTGAACACCGCCAAGCGTCTAGAGTGAACACCACCACGTGTCTAGAGTGAACACCACCACGCGTCTAGAGTGAACACCACCACGCGTCTAGAGTGAACACCGCCACGTGTCTAGAGTGAACACCGCTACGTGTCTAAAGTGTACACCACCACGCGTCTAGAGTGAACACCACCACGTGTCTAGAGTGAACACCGCCACACATCTAGAGTGAACACCACCACGCGTCTAGAGTGAACACCGCCAAGCGTCTAGAGTGAACACCACCACGTGTCTAGAGTGAACACCACCACGCGTCTAGAGTGAACACCACCACGCGTCTAGAGTGAACACCGCCAAGCGTCTAGAGTGAACACCACCACGCGTCTAGAGTGAACACTGCCACGCGTCCAGAGTGAACACCACCACGCGTCTAGAGTGAACCACCACGTGTCTAGAGTGAACACCGCCAAGCGTCTAGAGTGAACACCACCACGTGTCTAGAGTGAACACCACCACGCGTCTAGAGTGAACACCGCCACGCGTCTAGAGTGAACACCACCACGCGTCTAGAGTGAACACCACCACGCGTCTAGAGTGAACACCGCCAAGCGTCTAGAGTGAACACCACCACGCGTCTAGAGTGAACACCACCACGTGTCTAGAGTGAACACCACCACGCGTCTAGAGTGAACACCACCACGTGTCTAGAGTGAACACCACCACGCGTCTAGAGTGAACACCAGCACGTGTCTAGAGTGAACACCACCACGCGTCTAGAGTGAACACCACCACGCGTCTAGAGTGAACACCGCCAAGCGTCTAGAGTGAACACCACCACGCGTCTAGAGTGAACACTGCCACGCGTTCAGAGTGAACACCACCACGCGTCTAGAGTGAACACCACCACGTGTCTAGAGTGAACACCACCACGCGTCTAGAGTGAATCCCGCCACGTGTCTAGAGTGAACACCACCACGTGTCTAGAGTGAACACCGCCACGTGTCTAGAGTGAACACCACCACGCGTCTAGAGTGAATCCCGCCACGCGTCTAGAGTGAACACCGCCACGCGTCTAGAGTGAACACCACCACGTGTCTAGAGTGAACACCGCCACGTGTCTAGAGTGAACACCGCCACGTGTCTAGAGTGAACACCGCCACGTGTCTAGAGTGAACACCGCCACGCGTCTAGAGTGAACACCGCCACGTGTCCAGAGTGAACACCGCCACGCGTCCAGAGTGAACACCGCCACGTGTCTAGAGTGAACACCGCCACGTGTCTAGAGTGAACACCGCCACGCGTCTAGAGTGAACACCGCCACGTGTCTAGAGTGAACACCGCCACGTGTCCAGAGTGAACACCGCCACGTGTCTAGAGTGAACACCGCCACGCTGTTGACGAGCCTCACCTTGTTGTTGTTGTGGGCAGGTCGCTTCTGAAAACAAGAGCGGTACAGCAGCTCAAGCGGGCTTGGCCTGGTAAAATGAAAAAAAAAACAGTGTTAGTATAGAATATTTAAACAAAGGTACAAAGTGGCGATCTGGGTCAAGACAAATTAAACTTAAGCGAGAGAATTGAAGCGAATGCGACCAGGCGAGGGCAGGAGGCAAGGCCCCGCGTTGTAAAGTTCCAACGTGGACATCGCTTCCATGCTCGCTGCTACTCAATTGACATCCCTATGAGAGAGAGAGCGAGGCTCTACCTCTGTACACAACAACAACCACCACAACCACAACCAACACAACACCCACCACCACCACAAATACCACAACCACCACAACTACCACCACCACAACCACCACCACCACAACTACTACCACCACCACCACAACAACTACTACCACCACCACCACAACTACCACCACAACTACTACCACTACCACAACAACTACCACCACCACAACAACTACCACCACCACAACTACCACCACCACCACAACAACTACCACCACCACCACAACAACCACCACCACAACTACCACCACCACAACAACTACCACCACCACAACAACTACCACCACCACAACTACCACCACAACTACCACCACCACCACCACAACAACCACCACAACAACTACCACCACCACCACAACAACTACCACAACAACTACTACCACTACCACAACAACTACCACCACCACAACAACTACCACCACCACAACAACTACCACCACCACAACAACTACCACCACAACAACCACCACCACCACCACCACAACAACCACCACCACAACAACCACCACCACCACAACTACCACCACAACAACTACTACCACCACAACTACCACCACCACCACAACAACCACCACCACCACCACAACTACCACCACAACTGCAACCACCACAACCACCACCACAACCACCACCACAACCACCACCACAACCACCACCACAACCACCACCACCACTACCGCGATGATAATTTCTCACCTCGGATTGCAGTTCACGGGCGGAGCGGCAACTTCCTGGTCCCTCGTGACGTCACGCGGCAGCAGGTGACATGACGTCACTTGCGGGGTACACCTCCCCCTGGCGTTTGACGCCAATGAGGTCACGCTAAGCGGTGACGTCAGAGAGCTGGGTCAGAGTTCAAGTTTGTTGACAGAAAGGGAGCGGCAGCGTCGAAACGGCCTCAAACGAGTCCCCGGTGCGGTGTGTCAACATCGCCAGCACTGGGGAGACGAAGGCGGCCGGGCGTGGTGCTGGCCACCCACCCCTCGTGTGCCGTGACGACCTCCACCGGTGCTGCTACTCGCTATGAGCAGCACTTTGTAGATGTCGTGGCTTGGCTCTCCAGCACACCGCTGGCGACATTTCACGATGACATTTTCACGTCCATAAAAGGAAAATCGTCATACGAACCGAGGCCGTTTTTTGGCAAAATTGATGCAATTTTTTTTTGCAACGAAAAGTGCATTCCTTGGTTGTGTTTAGCCTGAGTAGCCCATATATTACGTTAAAAAGTGGGGAATTTCATGCATGAAATTTTCGTATATAAAAAAGTTAATCGGCATACTGTGCCGTTTTTAGGCTCAGTAAGCCCAACGTTCACAGCTTTATTTTAGGACGAAAGTTAATTCCTCTATTGTATTTACCCTTAGTATGCCATGTGTTAGATTAAAAGTGGAACATTTCACGATGAAATGTTAACGTCCCAAACAGGAAATCGCCATACGAACCTCTGCCGTTTTTGGCTAAAATTGAACAAATTTTTACAGCTGTATTTTTTAACAAAAGTGCATTCCTCGGTTGTGTTTAGCCTGAGTAGTCTGTATATTACATTAAAAGTGAGAAATTTCACCATGAAATTTGAAGTAAAAACATCAAATCGGCATACTTTACCAATGCCATTTTTGGCCAAAATTTTCTCAATTTTCATAGCTAGATTTTCCAAGAAAAAGTGAATTCCTCCATTTTGTTAAGCATTCGTATGCTCTATATTACTTTAAAAGTGGGAAATTTCACGATTAAATTTTCACGTCCCAAAAATAAAATCGGCATACTTATGCCGATTTTAACTAAAATAAGCAAAATTTTCATAGCTTTCTTTTTCAAAAAAAAGTTCATTCATCAATTGTATTTACCCTTAGTATGCTATTAGATTAAAAGTGGAACATTTTATGATGAAATGTGCACGTCCCAATATAGAATATCGGCATACTAACCTATGCCGTTTTTGGCCAATAATGGACAAATATTTGCAACTTCATTTTTCAACAAAAGTGCAATCCTCGGGTGTGCTTAGCCTTAGTATCCTATAGATTACGATAAAAAGTGGGAAATTTCACGCCGGGTACTTCCCGCGAGTACTCTTATATAAGCACACAACTTCATCTGTGGTGAACCCTGCACTTTCCTTCTTTTTCATGCAGGAGGCGCTGCAAACCTACGCGCCCCCTGCATGAACGACGGAGGAGCAGGGACAGACGTTCAATCGCGTTGGAATCGATCTGCAGACGGCGGTCTTCTGGCACGGCCAGCTCTGTGTCGCCTTATCTCCACCCCGCGATCCCAACCAGGAGAAAGTCCGCATCGAACCGAACCCCGGTAAGGCCATCTACTTAACGACTAGAGAAAATTCACACAAAATGTCGTTTTCAATTAAGTCTTCCAGATGTAAAATGACATAAGCTTTAATGAAGAAATAAAATTATCTAATTAAAAAATAATACAATTCAAAGTTGTTTCATTTTAAAAATTCTAAACGGAGCATCGGGTGCTTGCGTGGATGTGTCGTTCGTGTGAATTTTTTTCGTGACTTTCCTGGCCCAAGGCCGTAAATGGTTGTGAGGGGCACCGCAGGCGGTCAGGCTTGCTTCAACCCCATGGTTGTGAACATCCAGACGTTAATCGGCGAGGACCATTTCTCGTCCTAATTCGACAAAATCTACGTCAACACGTAATACAAAATTATAATTCGTGTTGTTGAGAATGTATCTCCTCTACGTGTAACTTTTGAGTGGTATGCCTTGTAAATGATGAATGATCCGAGTGTGCTCCCTATTTCAAAGACAATGAGTTGCTCCAAAGGCAGACGCTACCTGAAAACACAAAAGTACCCTTTGACCTGTATCACAAGAACTATGAGTCTCACCTGAGTGATCTGTACAGGTTACTTGCAAAACAAACACTTTGTCCTAACATCACTTATTCAATGTTTGACCCTTATAGACCAAATGGTACATGTACGCACACCATCAAACAAGTATTCATTCTAAATTATTGACAGGCATATTAACAAAATTGAATTACTGCACTGAAATATACTGCATTAGGTTACATCCTATTAACAAGAAGCTAATTAAAAAAATACGCACCGTCTGCTTAACAGTGTATGTACAACATACTAATGCACCATTCAAAACGAGTAGGCCATTGCATGCTGGCATCAGGGTCAAAATTGATGAAATTCTAAACATTACCTACAAACTCCACAACTAAGATGCCACATCAACCATCGCCTCCTACTGACAGGCTCTTGTCCACATGCAGGCCGGTGCACGGCCACCACCTTGTGCCACATAGGGGCAGCTGCTACCTGGGGATGCTCTTCGAGTGTTTGAAACGAGATACGATGCAAAACTCCGAGTTGCCGAGGCGATTAAGCAAGCACCATATAAATGCAATTGATAACTCTGTGTATGCTTGGGAGCTTATTGGCATTCGCTCCTGGTTAGAGATCTACCCAACCCACAGGTCCACACAGGCTTGCTGCTCTTACTCTGCAGGTTGAACCTAGGAATTGAGTGTTCAACTTCACATTCTTGTCATTAAGAGCCTGTGACAAAGGTGCATCTATTGCAGCGACATCGTCTCAAGCTAACACATCTACCGGGTCTCAATTTGACTTTGTATTGTCTCGGAGGAAGTCCACCCACACCTCCACTTCCACAAACTGCTGGGAGTTGCCTCGCTCTGCCTCACAGTCAGAATTCTCCTCCTGCTTCACGTTGCCTCCATCGATGTGAAGGTCAGATTTTGGAGTTGACTCTTCATCTTCACATTTTACCTTCACTTCTTCGCTCTTCACCATCACTTCTTCACTCTTCACCATCACTTCTTCATATTTCACCTTGACACTTTTAAAAGCGTCCAAGCTGGGATTTTCTTCCCGTTCTTGTTTGATGAGGGATGAGATCATTGCGGCACTTTGACTTTCACAAGCTGATTTCAGACTCCACTCCTTGTGGATCTTCTGATGCTTGTGTGTTCTCTGGTGTCTTTGAAGAGCAGATGACTGTGCAAACGCCTTCACACACACACTGCACTTGAAGGGGTTCTCTCCCATGTGTGTTCTCTGGTGTACATGAAGAGATGAATCTGAAAATGCCTTCCTGCACGGAGTGCATCTGAAGGATTTCTCTCCCGTGTGTGTTTTCTGGTGTTTTTTTAAAACAGATGACTGTGCAAACACCTTCCCACACACACTGCACTTGAAAGGTTTCTCTCTCGTGTGTGTTCTCTGGTGTGCTACAAGATTAGCTGACTGTGAAAATGCCTTCCTACACACACTGCACTTGAAAGGTTTCTCTCTCGTGTGTGTTCTCTGGTGTGCTACAAGATTAGCTGACTGTGAAAACGCCTTCCCACACACACTGCACTTGAAGGGTTTCTCTCCCGTGTGTGTTCTCTGGTGTGCATGAAGAGCAGATGAATGTGCAAACGCCTTCCCACACACACTGCACTTGAAGGGTTTCTCTCCCGTGTGTGTTCTCTGGTGTGCTACAAGAGAACATGAATGTGAAAACAACTTCCCACACACATTGCACTTGAAGGGTTTCTCTCCTGTGTGTGTTCTCTGGTGTGCTACAAGATTAATTGACTGTGAAAACGCCTTCCCACACACACTGCACTTGAAGGGTTTCTCTCCTGTGTGTGTTCTCTGGTGTGCTACAAGATTAGCTGACTGTGAAAACGCCTTCCCACACACACCGCACTTGAAGGGTTTCTCTCCCGTGTGTGTTCTCTGGTGTGCTACAAGAGTAGATGACTGTGAAAACGCCTTCCCACACACACTGCACTTGAAAGGTTTCTCTCCCGTGTGCATTCTCTGGTGTGCTACAAGAGTAGATGACTCTGCAAACGCCTTCCCACACACACTGCACTTGAAGGGTTTCTCTCCCGTGTGTATTCTCTTGTGTGCTACAAGATGAGATGAAAGTAAAAACGCCTTCCCACACACACTGCACTTGAAGGGTTTCTCTCCCGTGTGTGTTCTCTGGTGTGCTACAAGATGAGATGAATGTGTAAACGCCTTTCCACACACAATGCACCTGAAGGGTCTCTCTACCGTGTGTGGTCTCTGGTGTACATGAAGAGAAGATGAATCTGAAAATGCCTTCCCGCACGGAGTGCATCTGAAGGATTTCTCTCCCGTGTGTGTTTTCTGGTGTTTTTTAAAAACAGATGACTGTGCAAACACCTTCCCACACACACTGCACTTGAAAGGTTTATCTCTCGTGTGTGTTCTCTGGTGTGCTACAAGATTAGCTGACTGTGAAAACGCCTTGCCACACACACTGCACTTGAAGGGTTTCTCTCCCGTGTGAGTTCTCTGGTGCGTTATAAGAGTATATAAATGTGCAAACGCCTTCCCACACACACTGCACTTGAAGGGTTTCTCTCCCGTGTGTGTTCTCTGGTGTGCTACAAGAGTAGATGACTGTGAAAACGCCTTCCCACACACACTGCACTTGAAAGGTTTCTCTCCCGTGTGCATTCTCTGGTGTGCTACAAGAGTAGATGACTCTGCAAACGCCTTCCCACACACACTGCACTTGAAGGGTTTCTCTCCCGTGTGTGTTCTCTGGTGTGCTACAAGATGAGATGAACGTGTAAACGCCTTTCCACACACAATGCACCTGAAGGGTCTCTCTCCCGTGTGTGTTCTCTGGTGTACATGAAGAGTAGATGACTCTGCAAACGCCTTCCCACACACACTGCACTTGAAGGGTTTCTTTCCAGTGTGAGTTCTCTGGTGCTGTGTAAAATGTTCAGGACGATCCGTGCTGTATGCACACAGGTCGCATTGATGCCTTTTTGCACCGAGCCGCGCCGAGTGCCTTTGCTCCATCAGACAAATTCTGCAGAGGAAGCGACAGCTGCAGACAGAAAAAAAGAATATCCCCACCATCTACACATCAGTATCGATGCACAGAGGAATGCATATACAGTCACACGTGACTTACACGTCTATACTTATTCATATATTCATGATATAGTGAAAAAGTGTCCCAAATTCATCACACGGGCTGTTATGGCACACAATGAGAGAGCAAATGGTTATAACTGTGCCTGGAAGCCCTCGTATCTTCAAAATGAATGTTAACCCAAAACTCAGAGCATACAATTTCGGCTGTCTGGCTTCAAAAGGAATATTTATGAAAGCTAAATTCAGCTGACATAGCAAAGGGTGTTGAAAATAATAAATTTTTTGTTCTGCAGAAATGCATAAATTAATGTTCAATCGCAACTTAGAGGTGTGAAGCTAGGCACAGATGTCCTTGAATGCTGGGATGAACAGTTCCGACTTCAGCTGCACCGTGTGCTGTGATAACTTCCTGACTCCATTCTTATAAAGAGTTCCAGATGAAAAAAAATACAACTACTGTTTTGGGAAAACCTCCGTGCTCAATGGAGTTAATAGACGTTACTGCAACTATAAACTTCATACTGTCACACACTCAAGAGGCGGAGCCAGGATTTTCAGGTAGGGGGGGAAACCCCTCCAGCAATGAAAAATGATAGGAGTTGTTATTAAGTATGAAGTTGTTAGTAAGGAGTTGTTAGTAAGAACTTGTCCCTTGCTTTTTATTTGACGCGTGTGATCGGCATCGTGCTCGCTGAAGGTGTTGATGCCTTCAGAGAAGTCGTGTACTGTAGACGCAACTGCGCACAATTCTGCGAGTCGCTTGTAACTGCTTTGCCGTTTCTTATTGCCAATTATGGACACGGACTGTTGTCCTCTCAGAGTCCCTGGCACGTAATAACATGCCACACGGTGGCGGTGGGGGTCGCAAAATGCTGATTTATCTATATATATAAAAAGGAAATTTGTGAATGTCTGTTCGAAAACATGCAACAAACTTGAAATTAGGCATGTGGGTAGCTTCCAGACTGTACACAATGCGAAAAGTATAAAAATAGACTTTTGTATTTTGGGGGGGGTCTGGTGGGGTGCAATAATGCATTTATTTTGCACGCAAGTGAGCGGTGACGTCATATCTGTGATGTCACACCCGCATGCGGAAGCATTACACAGCGTGCTTGCTGACATCACCCCCACCCCCCCCCAAACACTCCGCGTAGGACGTGTTTTAATCCAAGACAAGAATCCAAGTCCCGGGCAAAGCCGGGTAGTGAAGCTAGTTACTAATAAACCCCAATGATCCCATCGAAATTAGGGATTTCGATCGGATCGTTGGGGGGGCACGTGCCACCCCACCCCCACTGGCTCCACCACTGTCACGCACTGGCATGGTTCACAGGTGGTGGTGTGTCCAGACCCACGCCTGGCCACCTTCACCTGCTCAGTATTAATGCTTCCTCACTCCACCAAGTAATTCATTGAGGATCAACCAACACAGCCGAGGCTGCGTGTCTCTCTCTCTCTCTCCCAGTGGTCGCGTTGATTTCCTTCCCGATCCCCGGGTTTCCCCTCCACATGTCTTGAGTGAACACCGCCACGCGTCTAGAGTGAACAACGCCACGCGTCTGGAGTGAACACCGCCACGAGTCTAGAGTGAACACCGCCACGCGTCTAGTGAACACCGCCACGCGTCCAGAGTGAACACCGCCACGCGTCCAGAGTGAACACCGCCACGCGTCTAGAGTGAACACCGCCACGCGTCCAGAGTGAACACCACCACGCGTCTAGAGTGAACACCGCCACGCGTCTATAGTGAACAACGCCACGCGTCTAGAGTGAACACCGCCACGCGTCCAGAGTGAACACCGCCACGCGTCCAGAGTGAACACCGCCACGTGTCCAGAGTGAACACCGCCACGCATCCAGAGTGAACACCGCCACGCGTCTAGAGTGAACACCGCCACGCGTCTAGAGTAAACACCGCCACGCGTCTAGAGTGAACACAGCCACACGCTATTGACAAGCCCCACCTTGTTATTATTGTGGTTGTGGGCAGGTCTTTTCTGAAAACAAGAGCGGTATAGCAGCTCAAGCGGGCGTGGCCTGGTAAAAAATGAAAAAAAAAACTCTGAATATTTAAAACAAAACAAAGTTACAAGGTAGCGAGCCAGGTGAAGAGAAATTAAAACTTAAGCAAGATACTCTTTGGTTCTTTCGGGAAAGTCATGTAGAATAAATAAATAAATAAATTTGACAATAGCATGCGACGTTTCGATTGCAACACAAGCAATCATCATCAGGTACAAATGAAAGAGAAAACAAACCTAGTCAACTTAGAAATTCTATATTTGAAGCTTTCGTGACTGCAAGGATTCAAATTCTTAGGTTTTTTCTGGTAAAGTCACGTCGGTAAAAAATTAAAATTAATAAAAGTAAAATAAAAATAGAATAAAAATCACGACGTTTTGGAGGCAACACAAGCCTCCGTCTTCAGGTGGAACCGTCACAGCACGATTGCTGCATCAAGTAAGATGCAGCAATCATTAAGTAAGAAGCAGCAATCATCAAGTAAGATGCAGCAATCACCAAGTAAGATGCAGCAATCATCAAGTAAGATGCAGCAATCA
Source organism: Lethenteron reissneri (assembly GCF_015708825.2). Classification (NCBI taxonomy): domain Eukaryota; kingdom Metazoa; phylum Chordata; class Hyperoartia; order Petromyzontiformes; family Petromyzontidae; genus Lethenteron; species Lethenteron reissneri. The sequence goes on along the minus strand of NW_026891289.1, from coordinate 44,699 downwards.
TCAAGTAAGATGCAGCAATCATCAAGTAAGATGCAGCAATCATCAAATAAGAAGCAGCAATCATCAAGTAAGATGCAGCAATCATCAAGTAAGATGCAGCAATCATCAAGTAAGATGCAGCAATCATCAAATAAGATGCAGCAATCATCAAGTAAGATGCAGCAATCATCAAGTAAGATGCAGCAATCATCAAGTAAGATGCAGCAATCATCAAGTAAGATGCAGCAATCATCAAGTAAGATGCAGCAATCATCAAGTAAGATGCAGCAATCATCAAATAAGATGCAGCAATCATCAAATAAGATGCAGCAATCATCAAGTAAGATGCAGCAATCATCAAGTAAGATGCAGCAATCATCAAGTAAGATGCAGCAATCATCAAGTAAGATGCAGCAATCATCAAATAAGATGCAGAAATCATCAAGTAAGATGCAGCAATCGTGCTGTGACGGTTCCACCTGAAGACGGAAGCTTGTGTTGCCTCCAAAACGTCGTGATTTTTATTTTATTTTTATTTTACTTTTATTAATTTGAATTTTTTACCTACGTGACTTTACCAAAAAACCTAAGAATATGAAACTTAGAAATGTAATGCAATACAACAGAGTCGGCTAACATAACAGTCAACACCCCACCTGGTTGATCACGTTCTTCCAAAGATTGCTCAATTTGAGAGAGACACGGAGACACATAGACAGACACATAAGCAGAGAGAGATGACACAAAGACACACAGAGAGAGACACACACATAGACATACAGAGAGAGATGACAGAGAGAGACACACACATAGACACATGACACAGACACACAGAGACACACACATAGACACACATAGACACAGAGACACACACACATAGACACACAGAGAGACAACGCCTCTGTGTCAAAGTCAACATTGGGGGGGACCAAATCTTCCGGGGGGTCTGGGGTCCCCCCCCCCCCCCCCCCCCCAGAAAAATATCTAAATTTGAAAACTAATTTCCTGCCATTTCCTCCCTAAAATATTTGTAAAAGTTCACTAACACATGGGATGGAATTTGTTTTATTTGATACAATGTCTAATAGTGTATTGTATTACATTGCTGTTTTTTCTTTTTTACCTTTTCTTGTTTCATAGTATGTAATGGCAGAGATTAGGGATTCATAAAGTACAACGCAATCATATAAACAGAAATCTATGCATTGTTATATGAAGAAAAGTCCAGATTTTGTGGCAAAGGTTTAGCAAATTGTTGTTTTTATTAACAGAGCATCGCAATAATTATTTACAAATATTTTTACAGCAACATATTGGAGGGGCATATTTGATTATTATAATTATTATAACATATTACACTTATTATGACATTATAATTATTATATATTATTATAACTATTCTAACATATTATAATTATTATAACATATTATAACGTAATCGCCTGGCTGATTACGTTCTTCCACAGGTTGCTCAATTTGAGAGACAAAACACAGACACGGAGACACACAGACAGAGAGAGATGACACAGAGACACACACACACAGAGACACAGAGAGACACACACATAGACACACAGAGAGAGACACACACACAGAGACACAGAGAGACACACACATAGACACACAGAGAGAGACACACACACAGAGACAGAGAGACACACACACAGACACACAAGCAGAGAGAGATAACACAGAGACACAGACATATAATTATTTTATATTATAATTATTAAAATATATTATAATTACGGCTTTGTGTCAATGAGATTTGGAGCTTTAGTGACAGCACAGAGAAAGACACTTAATCAAACAAACTTAATATTTGAAAAAGTAATGCAATGCAACACAGAGAGTCGGTCAACACACAACTAACGCATCGCCTGGCTGATTACGTTCTTCCACAGGTCGCTAAACTATCTTCTTGGTTCTTTCGGTAAAGTCACGTAGAATGGAAATAATAAAATAATAAAAATATAAAAAATAAGACTATTTCATTATTTCCATTCCACGTGATATAAAACTTAATAAAATGTAATGTTTTATTTGCGTTATTTATTTTATTTTATTATTTCTATTCTACGTGATGTAAAACATATTAAAAGGTTATTATGTTTTTTTTTTATTTCATTGGTTTATGTTTATTCTTTTATTATTTCCATTCTACGTGATGACTTTACCGAAAGAACCAAGCAGATGAATCACTGCAGGCACGAAAGAAGCTTTACATCGAAATTGCTCAACTAAGCGAGAGAATTGAAGCGAACGCGACCAGCCGAGGGCAGGAGGCACTAGGCCCCGCGTTGTAAAGTTTCAATCTGCACATCGCTTCCATGCTCGCTGCTACTCAAATAACATCCCTACGAGAGAGAGCGAGGCTCTACCTCGGTAAACAACAACAACACCACAAACCACCACAACAACCACCACCACAACAACAATCACCACAACCGCGATGAGAATTTCTCACCTCGGATTGCAGTTCACGCGCGGAGCGGCAGATTCCTGTTACCTCGTGACGTCACGCGAGAGCAGCAGGCGGTGACATGACGTCACTTGCGTGGTACAAGACACTCCCCTCCCACGACGAATGGGACTTAACTTGAATAAATTATGTTAATGAGACCAGCCCAGACGTGGAGGGACGGGGCGGGGCTGCTGAACCCGTCGCAAAAAAAATGAGGCGCCAGTCACCGGAAGTAGCTTTGCCCAAATAAGGATTGGCACTGGGACAGATATCGGCAGCGGCCGAGCGGAGGTGACGTCACGCTCAAGAGCTTCGCGGTCGGGGGGGTGGGGCGAATACCTTGGTGACATGACGTCACTAGCGAGGCTAAAATTGAACGAATTTTTACAGCTGTATTTTTTAACAAAAAGTGCATTCCTCGGTTGTGTTGAGCAGCCTATATATTACATTAAAAGTGAGAAATTTCACCATGAAATTTGAAGTAAAAACATCAAATCGACATACTTTACCAATGCCGTTCTTGGCCAAAATTTGCTACATTTTCATAGCTAGATTTACAAGAAAAAGTGAATTCCTCCATTTTGTTAAGCATTAGTATGCTCTATATTACTTTAAAAGTGAGAAATTTCACGATTACATTTTCACGCCCCAAAAATAAAATCAGTGATACTTACTTATGCCGGTTTTAACCAAAATAAGCAAAATTTTCATAGCTTTCTTTCTCAACAAAAAGTTCATTCATCAATTGTATTTACCCTTAGTATGCTATGTATTAGATTAAAAGTGGAACATTTTATGATGAAATGTGCACGTCCCAATATAGAATATCGGCATAATAACCTATGCCGTTTTTGGCCAATAATGGACAAATATTTGCAACTTCATTTTTCAACAAGTGCAATCCTCGGGTGTGCTTAGCCTTAGTATCCTATAGATTACGATATAAGGTGGGAAATTTCACACCGGGTACTTCCCGCGAGTACTCTTATATAAGCACACAACTTCATCTGTGGTGAACGCTGCACTTGCCTTCGTTTTCATGCAGGAGGCGCTGCAAACCTACGCGCCCCCTGCATGAACGACGGAGGAGCAGGGACAGACGTTCGATCGCGTTGGAATCGATCTGCAGACGGCGGACTTCTGGCGCGGCCAGCTCTGTGTCGCCTTATCTCCACCCCGCGATCCCAACCAGGAGAAAGTCCGCATCGAACCAAACCCCGGTAAGGCCATCTACTTAACGACTAGAGAAAATTCACACGAAATGTCGTTTTCAATCAAGTCTTCCAGATGTAAAATGATGTAAGCTTTTATTGTAGAAACACAATTCAAAACAATATACAATTTAAAGTTGTTTCATTTTAAACTTCAAAACGGAGCATCGGGTGCTTGCGTGAATGCGTCGTTCGTGTGCAATTTTTTCGTGACTTTCCTGGCCCAAGGCCGTAAATGGTTGTGAGGGGCACCGCAGGCGGTCAGGCTTGCTTCAACCCATGGTTGTCAACATCCAGACGTTAATCGGCAAGGACCATTTCTCGTCCTAATTCGACAACATCTACGTCAACACGTAATACAACATTTTAATTCGTGTTGTTGAGAATGTATCTCCACTACGTGTAACTTTTGAGTGGTATGCCTTGTAAATGATGAATGATCCGAGTGTGCTCCCTATTTCAAAGACAATGAGTTGCTCCAGAGGCAAAAGCTTCCTGAAAACACAAAAGTACCCTTTGACCTGTATCACAAGAACAATGAGTCTCACCGGACTGATCTGTACAGGTTACTTGCAAAACACACACTTTGTCCTAACATCACTTATTCAATGTTTGACCCTTATAGACAAAATGGTACATGTACGCACACCATCAGACAAGTACTCATTCTAACTTATTGAGTCTTCTTCTTCCTAGCGTTGTTCCCGCTGTGGCGCAGGGTCCGCTTTTCGGCATTGTCTTCTCCATTTGGCTCGGTCCAGGGCATCTTCAGGGGATGCGTTGACCATCTTCATGTCTTCCTTTATTCGATCCATCCATCGCTTCTTCGGACGTCCGAGTGGACGGCGGCCCTCTGGCTCATTACGCATGGCAGTCTTGGCCACTGATGACTCTTCACTTCGCATCACATGGCCGTACCACCGAAGCCTTGCTTCAAGCATCTTGTCCGCAATGGGGGCCACACCAAGTCGCTTCCGAACGTCTTCGTTCATGACACGATCCCATCGAGTGAGCCCGAGGCTCCATCTGAGCATCCTCATCTCCATGGTGTGGAGAGCTTGTTCGTGTACAGTTGTGTCATTTTAACAAAATTGAATTACTGCACTGAAATATGCTGCCATCAGGTTACATCGTATTAACAAGAAGCTATTTTAAATGATACCACCGTCTGCTTAACAGTGTATGTACAACATACTATTGTGTCATTCAAAACGAGTCGGCCATTGCATGCTGGCGTCTGGGTCAAATTTTGCAAATTCTAAACATTACCTACAAACACCACAACTGAGATGCCACATCAACCATCGCCCCTACTGACAGGCTCTTGTCCACATGCAGGCCGGTGCAGGGCCACCACCTTGTGCCACACAGGGGCAGCTGCTACTTGGGATGCTCTTGGAGTGTTTGAAACGAGATACGATACAAAACTCCGAGTTGCGAGGCGATTAAGCAAGCACCATATAAATACAATTGATAACATAGTGAATGCTTGGGAGCTTATTGGCTCTCGCTCCTGGTTAGAGATCTACTCAACACACAAGTCACACAGACTGGCCGCTCTTACCCTGCAGGTTGAACCTAGGAATTGAGTGTTCAACTTCATTCTTGTCATTATAGCCTGTGACAAAGGTGCATCTATTGGAGCAACATCGTCTCAGGCTTACACATTTACCGGGTCTCCATTTGACTTTGTATTGTCTCGGAGGAAGTCCACCCACACCTCCACTTCCACAAACTGCTGGGAGTTGCCTCGCTCTGCCTCACAGTCAGAATTCTCCTCCTGCTTCACGTTGCCTCCATCGATGTGCAGGTCGATTTTGGAGTTAACTCTTCATCTTCACATTTCACCATCACTTCTTCACTCTTCACCATCCACTACTTCACTCTTCACCATCACTTCTTCACATTTCACCTTCACCTCTTCATATTTCACCTCGATACCCTTAAAAGTCTCCAAGCTGGGGTTTTCTTCCGGTTCTTGTTTGATGAGGATGGGCTCATTGCGGCACTTTGACTTTCACAAGCTGATTTCAGACTCCACTCCTTGTGGATCTTCTGATGCTTCTGTTTTCTCTGGGTGTCTTTGAAGATTTGATGACTGTGCAAACACCTTCCACACACACTGCACTTGAAGGGTTTCTCTCCCGTGTGTGTTCTCTGGTGTCTTCAAGAGCAGATGAATGTGCAAAAGCCTTCCCACACACAGTGCACTTGAAGGGTTTCTCTCCCATGTGTGTTCTCTGGTGTCTTTCAAGAGCAGATGACTGTGCAAACGCCATCCCCACACACACTGCACTTGAAGGGTTTGTCTCCCGTGTGTCTTCTATCGTGGACATGAAGAGCAGATGGATCTGAAACGCCTTCCCACACAAACTGCACTGAAGGGTTTCTCTCCCGTGTGTGTTCTCTGGTGTATTACAAGAGCAGATGAATGTGCAACCGCCTTCCCACACACAGTGCACTTGAAGGGTTTCTCTCCCGTGTGTGTTCTATGGTGTCTTTGAAGAGCAGATGACTTGAAAACGCCCTTCCCACACACAGGACACTTGAAGGGTTTCTCTCCCGTGTGTGTTCTTGGTGTGCTACAAGAGCAAATGACTGTGCAAACGCCTTCCCGCACACTCTGCACTGGAAGGGTTTCTCTCCCGTGTGTGTTCTCTGGTGTTTTTTAAGAGCACATGACTTTGAAAACACGCCTTCCCACACACACTGCACTTGAAGGTTGTCTCTCCCGTGTGTGTTTTCGGTGTGCTACAAGAGTAGATAACTGTGCAACACCTTCCCACACACACTGCACTTGAAAGGTTTCTCTCCCGTGTGTGTTCTCTGGTGTATTACAAGAATAGATGAATGTGCAACGGCTTCCCACACACACTGCACTTGAAGGGTTTCTCTCGTGTGTGAGTTCTCTGGTGCCGTGTCAATTTTCCAGGATGATCCGTGCTGTATGCACACCGGTCGCATTGTTGCCTTGTCGTACCGAGCTTCGCCGAGTGCCTTTGCTCCATCAGACAAATTCGGCAGATGAAGCGACGAGAGGCAGCGACAGCTGCAGACAGAAAAAAAATAATATCCACACAGAGGAATGCATATATACACAGTGACACATGACTTACACGTCTATCCTTATTCATATATTCATGACATAGTGAAAAGTTAACCAAATCATCACACGGGCTGTTATGGCACACAATGAGAGGGTGAATGGTAATACACATGCCTGGAAGCCCTCGTATCTTCAAATGAATGTTAACCCAAAACTCCGAGCACACAATTTCGGCTGTCTGGCTACAAAAGGAATATTTATTAAAGCTAAATTCAGTTTACATGAATTTCGATTTAAAGCTTTCATGACTGCAGGATTCATCTTCTTGGCTCTTTCGGTAAAGTCACGTAGAAGGGAAATAATTAAACATAATACAATTATCACAACGTTTCGGCCACAACACAATCAGCCATCCTCAGGTGAAAGAATCTGTCTGAAAGGCAGCGTCTGAATGCGTCATTCAG